>NC_135331.1:38381371-38622949 GCF_023851605.1 Tamandua tetradactyla | reverse complement strand
TGGGAAATTTTCCTGAATGAGAAGCAAAGCCTAACTTGCAAATCAAGGGATGCAGGGTAGACAAGGAAAATTGTCAGCAAATGATTGCACGGAGTCAGAAGTGGTCTTGTTATTGAACTTTTATATTTAAGAAAGATGGCGGGCCGCGGTGGCTCAGCGGGCAAAGTGCTTGCCTGCTATGCCGGAGGACCTCGGTTCGATTCCCGGCCCCAGCCCATGTAACAAAAAACGGAAAAACAAAATACAATAAAACAAGAAAATGTTTAAAAATGTTTCCCTTTCTTCCTTCCTTCCTTCCTTCTATCCTTCCTTCCTTCTCTCTGTCTTTCCTTTAAAAAAAAAAAAAAAAAAAAAAAAAAAAAAAAAAAAAAAAGAAAGAGCTTTTCAGGCATCTGGCAGAAAAAGCATAACTCTTATGAAGGAAAATCATAAATTGAACTATCAATATTTAACCCAAGAAGTCAGCACATCTAAGTTTAAAACTTACTGAGGCTTATGATTGATTATTTTTTGGCATGGGCAGGCACTGGTTAGTGAAACCAGGTCTCTAGTATTCCAGCATGGCAGGTGACAAGTCTGCCACTGAGCCACCTTTGCACTGCCCCCAAAAACAAACTTTCTGAGGAAACTGCATCCTAATACTATTGTTCTCAATCAACCTTTCATTCTAGTGTGAATACAATGAGCACACATTTAGAAGCATTATGATAAAATTGCTGAGAACTATAAATCACATGTTCCAGCTTAAAAACATAATTCTGGATTATGAAAATGTTCATTAAGACAAATGTCCCAGAAATAAAATAGCAGAGGGAAAAACAGGAAAGATTAAGGAATGTCGCAGACAGCCCCTGTGTGCCCAAGCCATTTCCTCTTGCAGCAGGCAGGCTGCTCACTTCTCCTTGCAAATTTTAACTACCTCTTTAAAATTCTCCAAATTCCTCTGAGCAGTTGGACCTACATGTGAACAGAATGCTTGCCTCAGGAACAGGAAAAATTGCAGATAGGCAAGGTTAGACAAACTCCTGTGAAGAAACCCCTCCCCTAATCACTCATCCACTTCTGTATAACCAGCTTTGTGCCTTTCCCAATTTAAATCAGCCAATCATTTCCTTCCAACACCTCCTCCATTTCATACCTGTCTTTAATGTGCCATCCTGACTATAAAATCTTCTGTAAACATTGGTTAAGGGCTCAGACTTTCGAGGTGACTTGGCTGGGCCCCATGCACACATACAAATACAATCTTGCTTCCAGAAGCTCCAGAGCCTCAATCCCAATTCCTCTGATGTTTGCACCAACATTTCTCAGGGCTTATACAGGATCAAGAGCTGGTGACATTATCATCTCTCTGTCCCATGACAGCAAACATTCCCAGACCAAGAGACTTGATGGAATGCAGTGCCAGCACTGGGGACTTCCCCATCTTTCAGAATCCCAACCTCCCCTCCCCAGCTGGGGCACTCATCACTGCCAGAGCAGTGATGGATCCAGGACAGCTTCAGGAATCAGATCCCTGGGAGTGCCACCCATCTGGCTGCTAAGCACTGGACAGCATCAGGTTATCAGCCCACTCGTAGAAGGCCTGAGTGGAAGGGTGGCCTGATCAACCCCCAAGACTCTCCAAACTATGGTCTCCATCTGGAGGAGCGAGGCAAATGGAAGTCTTCAGACTGGGTTTTGGGAAGGGCAGTGTAGGAGGAATGTCAATGGATTGTGCTTGACTATGTGAGTGAATGGAAGTCCTGGGCCACAGGAGCTGAGCTCCAGGCTGCAAGGGAGTTCAGATTCTGCAAGTTTGTGGCAATCCTCATATAGTTAAGGGTGAGCAACCCCAAAAGGGGGGCTGGCCAGGGGTTTATACTGGATGACCAAAGCCAGGAGGTGCCCAACATCCCTGATAGGGGAGTGGCCAGGCTGAACAAAGCACTAAATTATCTAAAATCCCTTTGTGTTTGTCTGTAAACCCTTCCCCTAACCATTGGCTCTGCCAGATTTGGAGGTGGGGAATATAATAAAACACCATTTTGGTGCATGATGTCAAACTTTATGAAGGCTTTTACTGATGACTGGGGAGTCCCTGGATCAACTCAGGAAGTTCTGTATGCTAGAATGACCCACCTTTGAGGTAGATTGGCTGTCTGAGGGAACTTTCGAGTTAGAAAATGTTAAAGGCAGTTTGTAGATAATGTCAGGGATGTCTGGACAGACAGATCAGTTTCCCTACATTGTCACCTGGCTGGAGGTCACAAAGAAGAAGCCAGGGTGGATTAAGACTTGCATTGATGGGTGGTTCCAGGTGTTTCTCACCCAAGTGGTGGAGAAGTCCTGCAAACAACCAGGCAGCAAGGCCAAGGTCGTGGTTTTATCCAGTGCACATGCAGAAGAAAACCCCTGCCTTACTTCACACCCCCAATACCTGTGGCCCTACCAAGCATCTCCACAACAACCCAATTCCCTCAGCAGCCCAGAAGCGTCACCTGAGGCTCTGCTAGGTCCAGCCATCCCTGGAGTTCCTGAGCCATGGCAGCTGTGGCCCAGCCAGGTGGTGCCACCCCATCCCTGGCCACACCCTTAATGCCTCTGAGAGAAACCCAAGGACTTCCTTGTCAATGTGTGGGGAGACTTTCAGGAAGGGAGAATAAACTTCACATATATTCCCTTCACTTCTACCAACCTGCTAACCTGGAAGAATCATACATGGTCCTATACTGAGAGGCCTCAGGTAATGATCAATCTGTTCTAGTCCATTGTCCAGACTCACCAGCCCACCTGGCCTGACCGCAACCAGCTGCTTGTAACTCTCCTCAGCACTGAGTACTGTTGGCACATGGTAGCAGCAGCATGGAGGCACCTGGAGGGAAGCACTCCTGATGGCACCTTAGACCCAACCCAATATGTCACCCACAGTTTTCTGGGAGATGACCCAGAGTGGGACACAAACACTGATGCGGGGCTGTAGTCCCTTCAATGGTTCTGCAAGGCCCTGCTCCAGGGCCTGCAGAAAGGCAGCCAAGAAACCACCAACATGACCAAGGTCAAAGACTTCTTGCAGAAGTCAGATGAGCCCCCGAGCAAGTTCCTTGGGTGATTGATGGAAACCTGCCAATACACACAATTTGATACTGAGGCCCCAGAGAGTCAAATGTTGGTAAATGCCACCTTTCTGGGGCAAGCAGCCTCTGACATTCTGCATAAGCTCCAGAAACTAGATGGATTTGCAGGCATGAATACAAGCCAGCTGATAGAGGTGGCCATGAGGGTATTCATCAGTCATGACCAAGTGGGGACCAAGGAAAAGAAAAAGAAATTCTGGGAAAAGACTCAGATGATTACTGCTGCCTTTGAGCACTGAGACCAAGGGCCCAGGTCAAAAACAACCCAATTGGCCTGAGCACCCCTGAGGCAAACCAAGTATTGTTTCTGCGAAGAGGAGGGGCATTGGAAGAACAAGTGCCCCAATAAAGCCATTCCATTAACAGGCAGAGGAAAGCAGGATACCAGCCCTAGGCCTCATCCGGATCCTGACACCATCACTTTGTCTGTCAATGAGCTCTCTGACTAGGACAGACTGGGTTCCATATTTTTAGACCCTCAGGAGCCCATGGTCAGAGTAAAATTAGGGAGCTGAACGATGGACTTCATGGTGGATACCAGTGCTGAACACTAATAACCCAGCCCCTGGGGGATGCTCACCCATTTCCTGGCTGAGCAATACACATAGTGGGTGTCACAGGAAAGTGCAGAAGAAACTATTCCTGAAGGCCAGACAGTGCAGCGCTGGGGGTCACTTAGGATGGCACCAGTTCCTGTCATGCCAGAGTGCCTGCTGCCACTACTGGGATGGGACCTTCTCAGGAAACTGCATGCCCAAATTACTTTTGGTCTCAAAGGAAAAGCCTTTTTAAAAATTGATGGCCCACAAAAGATCCTACTCCTAACCATACCAGCTGGTGAAGATTGGTGGCTGCATGAGGAATCTAAAGTGGGTGGGGAGGTCTGCCCTAGCCTGCCATTCCTGGGCAGAAATCAAATGTCTGAGCTGAGCACAAGCTTCTAGGCCTAGCTGTACACTGCCTCCAGTGGTAATGGCCCTGAATCCCATGGTACACCCTGTGGCAGTGCAACAGTAGCCAATCCTTCAGAAGGCCCTCAAGGGAATTCAAGGCCACTTGGCATGGCTGGAATCCCAGCAAATTACCTGGTCCTGCAACTCCTCTGGGAACACCCTGCAGCTACCCATGAAGAAAGCTCAAATGGGAATTTTGCCTGGTACAAAACTTGTTGGCAGTCAATGGAAATACAGAAGCCATCCACCCAATGGTTCCTAACCCATATACCCCCCAGTCTGGTCCCAGGGGAAGCCAAATGGTTCTCATGCTTGGACTTGAAGGACACCTTCTCCTGCACCCAGGTAGCCCCAGTCAGCTGGGAAATATTCACCTTTGAATGGGAAAGGCCTTCTGTGGGAACTTGTGTGCTCAGGAAGGTGAGTACTCCATGAGGGTGCAGACCAGACAGTGTGGGAAGGGGATGAAAATGTCAGCCAAACTACACCTTATAAAATCCTTAATCTGACCAGGTATGGAGCAATGTAAATACCGCCAGTCCTCAGCAAGCCCCGGCCAGATTTTACTGGCTATGTGGGAAAATGGCCTACAAATGGCTGCTTGCTGGGTGGACAGGGTCCTGCACAATTGGGACCATTTGCCCAGCTTTCTTCTTGGTCCCCCTCTTCTGGGGTAGCCAGATTGGGTGCCCCCCTGTGGGCACTCATCAGAGAAAAATGGAGAGTGGCAGACAACATCCAAATAGGGAGTTGGGAAGATAATTAGCGGCCCCTGGAATGAATAATCCACTATTACAGGCCTGCCACCTGGGCTCAGGATGAGTTGTGGGGATATTGAACCCCCATTTACATGGTCAACCATATCATCCATCTCCAAGCCGTTCTGAACTAATAACTAATAGAACCTCATGGGCACTAGAAGCCCTAGCCAATAACCAGGACAAAATCTGGGCAGCCATTTACAAAACTGACTGGCCCTAGACTATCAGTGGATGAAGGAGGCACCTGTGAGAAATTCAACTGAACTGACTGTTGCCTCCAAATAGATGAACAGGGAAAAGCTACTAGAGAAATAACCAATGAAATGAGAAAGCTAGCCCATGTCCCCACACAAACATGGAAAGGCTGGATGATGGTTCTCTATGTTCAAAGGGCTCAGATCCCTAATTGCTAGTGTCCCAGGCTTGCTAGGCATAAGCCTCTTCGTCCCATGCCTCCTGCCACTCTTAATAAGTAGCTTATAATGCTCAGTCAAAGCCCTAATAGAAAAGCAGACCTTGGCAAAAATCCTGGCAATATGGAAACACCAATATCAGCCCCTACAACTAGAAGAAAATGAGGTATAAATGATGCAACTGTACACTAGCATGAACAAGCATCAAAGTGGGGAATGTAACAGGCAACCCCCGTTTGCCCAAGTCATTTCCCCTTGTAGCAGGCAGGTCCTTCATGCCCCCTTGCACATTTAAACTACCTCCTCTTTAAAAGTCCCCAAATTCCTCCGGGCAGTCAGAACTACATGCAAACAGGATGCTTACCCTGAGAACAGGTAAAACTGCATGTTGGCAAGGTAAGACAAATTCCTGTAAAGAAACACCTCCCCTAAGCACTCATCAACTTTTCTAAACCCAGCTTGTGCCCTTCCCAATTGAAATCAGCCAATCATTTTCTTCGAACACCATCAGTTCGTACCTTACCTTTAAAAGATCTTGTAACCTTTTGTTCAAGGCTCAGACTTTTGAGGTGACTCAGCTGGACCCCATGAACATGGACAAGTTAAATCTTGCTTCCTGAAGCTCTGGAGTCTCGGTTCCAATTTCTTCAGGATTCCACATAACGTTCCTGGAAGCTCTTGCAGCACTTCGCTCCTGGTTTCACACAACAGAATATATAAATCAATTTGGATAGAATTGACATCATAAATATTTTTAGTCTTCCACTCCATGTACCCATTATGACTTTGTTTATTTAGGTCTTCCATGATATCTTTTACCAAATTATTATAGTTTTGTGTGTATACGTGTTTTGTATCCTTAATTAAATTTATTCCTAAATATTTCATTCTTTTGGTTGCTATTGTAAATGGAATTTTTTTCTTGAGTCCTTCCTCAGTTTGCTGATCACTGATATATAGATACAGTACTGATTTTTGGACATTGCTCTTTTATTCTGCAACTTTGTTGTACTTATTTATTAGCTCAGGAGTTTTGACATATATTATCATGTCATTTGCACAGTGAGTTTTACTTCTTCCTTTCCAATTTGGATGCTTTCATTTATTTTCCTTGTCTAATTGCTCTGCCCAGAGCTTCCAGAAAAATGATGAATAATAATGGTGACAGTGGGCATCCTTGTCTTATTCCTGACTTTAGAGGGAAAGCTTTCAGTCTTTCCCCATTGAAGATGATGTTGGTTGTGGGTTTTTCATATATTCCCTTTATCATGTTGAGGAAGTTCCCAACTATTCCTATCCTTTAAAGTGTTTTCAGCAAGAAATGATGTTAAATTTTGTCAAATGCTTTTTCTGTATCAATTGAGATGATCATGTGGTTTCTCTGCTTTGATTTGTTGGTATGGTGTTTTATGATAATTGATTTTCTTATGTTGAGGCAGCCGTGCACGCACTGAAGAAATGCCACTTGCCCATGGTGTGTAATTTTTCTAATATGCTGCTGGCATATTAGAAAACTGATTTTCTAATATTAGGCAACTGATTCTTTCCCTGAACAGATAAGAGCACAAGGAGCATGGACATGACCAGGGGACAGATGTAGCATCCTCTGGGTTTGTCTGGTGAGGGTAAATGTTAATCCCACAGGAGACTAACTTTGTGTTGGTGAATCTCCCAAGAATATACCGCTACAATGAACTCACATGTTCCTTCACCTGCTTTGGTGGAAGGAAATGCACTAATTGAGACTGTAATGTTGAACATACATTTACCTCTTTTCTTATCAGCAGAATCAGAACTACTGATGATAGTCTAGAGCTTTGAGCTCTGCACTAAGACCTTGACTACACTTTCTTAACAGGATTGTGCCACATTCAGGGATCCGATGTCTAACTCCATCACATGTTCATCTGCCTGCATGAGACTCCACTGTTACTTTGGATTGAAAGAAGTCAGCAGCTTTGCTGACTATTAAAGAATTGGTATGAGAAACATCTGCCATCTTTTCTTTCTGAAGTTTTCTTTTCTACTATGGTATTTTATTCACATGTTCTGCTGCACAGTGCTGCCTTTCACTTCCTCATTTCAGTAGCTCTTGTCACCCAAAAGTTCCAAGGTTTTCTGTGATTTCTACATTACTGACTAGTATCAATGAACTCTTTCTGCTGTTCATCTGGTTGTCACTGCTCTGTGACATTAGGAATATCATTCCTAATCATCAAAGTGTTTGGCTCGATATTTCAAACCTCTTTATTTAGCTGTTCCAAGGGTAGAGAAGGTAAATGTGGGTGTAACAGCAGGTGACCTAAGTCTGTAGGTGCCAGAGATGCAGGAGAGGGGCAGGCCAGAGCAGCCTCCTCAGGAGGGTCAACATGTATGTCATTTAGAAGTAGACAAATGACATTAGTGGAGGAAAAGCCCCCACACTGTGCTCAGATTCTACTGTCCTTATCAAGACCTGTGCCCCTGACATTTACACCCACCCTTGCAGCCAGTCCCCAGCTGAGTTTCTGATGTCATAAGGTGACATCATCCTGGTTTCTATCCCATGTAACTCCACAGCCTCAGTCCCTGAAGGGAGGCCCTGACCACCCAGAGTCCTCCCCTTTTCTATCCCATTGACTCTCATCCCTTTCAAGTTTGGAGAGCCGAGTTTTTTAATGAATTTTCTAAGGCTCTGGCATGGTGACTTCTCCAGGATAACACTGTCAGGTTGGAATACAGCAGCTCTCAGTGTAATGGTTTTTGGCAGAACCCAAGGTGGAGAGAACAACAAGGTACACAAAAGACCAGTAGTGCTCTGATAAAGCTCTGGAGGTTACTGTGACCCACCTGAAATGCTTTAGGCTTCACCTCTCTAAAGCCCTACCCTATGCATGCTGTGATTTCTATGGTGATGGAAACAAACCTCAACCACACAGCCAGAAACCATTGGAGAACACCCCCAGGTAAGCCTTATGATATATATAGAGAGAGCTAGTACATGTTGACAATGTGCCTTTGCCAGCTGACAGAGGTGTTGCCAGATGGTATCAGCCTTTCTTGAGTGAAGGTAACCTGTGTTGTTGCCTTAATTTGGACATTTTCATGGCCTTAGAACTGTAAACTTGCAACTTAATTCCATTTTTAAAAGTCATTCTTTTACTGACATTCCAGTGGCTTTAACTAATAGATTTTGTTACCAGAGAAGTGGGGTGATGGAGCAGTTTGTAAATACCAACATGTTTGAATATCTTTTTAAAATGGATAAAGGGAAGATTATGGAATAGTTGCAAGGACCTTGATGGAGAAGGCCTAGAATGCTTTGAAGAGACTGCTGGTAGAAATGTGGACTCTAAGGATACTTCTGATATGGCCTTAGACTGAAATGAAGCATGTATTATTTTAAAATGTAAGGAAAGTGATCTTTGTTTTACAGTAGTAAAGATTCTGGTAAAACTGACTACTGGTTTTTGGCAGAAGGCAGATTTTCAAAGCCACAGACTTGAGTATTTAGTAGAAGAGACTTCCAAATTAAATGTGGAAAGTGTAGGCTTACAGCTTATATTATAGCTTAAATGTGATAGGAAAGAAATAAGCTGAAAAATGAAAACTTGAGTACCAAAGAACAAGAAACTGATGGCCTGGAAAATTTTGGGTGTCCAGAAAGGGAGATCACAGAGAATAGGGCCCCATATGTTGGATTTAACTATACATGGAACAAGTCAGCCATTTCAGAAAAAGCCAGGATTGAAGATGGCGTTACCTAGGAAGAATTCGTGGAAAACCCTATTGTCAGATGGTTCTGATGCCTGTCTCTTGCAAACAGACCCAACAAGTGTGTTGTGGGATCTGTATAAATGGCACCACTGCCAGTCTGGACTAAAAGGGTTAAGGGACAGATTGGAGGAAAAATAGCTTCAAAGGCAGAACATGGAAGCTAAGGTTTGATGCTAATAAACCTCAGATAAGGAGAGCAGACTTATCCATGCCCTTGGAGATTGTGAGTTTTCCCCTAAAGCAGAAGGCTGGCCGCCTACTTTGTTCAGGAAAAGTTGTGCCATCTCAGGTTTTGGAGAGGTGGGGCATATTCCTTGGGGATTGGGAAGAGCCTGGATTCCAACCCATAGTTCTGGAGGAGTTGAGCATAAGCCTCAGTGCTGAGAGAGCGCCCAGGCTCTGCCTCCATAATTGGAGAGGGTGGAGCATAGAAAAAGGTGGTCTCACCAGTGTCCCACCAGGTTGCATTTGGAGAGTACCAGGCCACTGCACAAGCCTTTGGAAAGTGTGGGGCTACTGCTTTCCAAAACTCTGGAAATAAATGACATTCATACTTGGAGATCTAATGTAGTTTTCCTACAGATTTTTAGAACTGTTTGGGTCAGGTGAGCCCTGTTTTCCTACCAATTTCTTCCTACTGAAATGGGACTATGTATCCAATGAGTGTCCCTCCTTTATACATTGGCAGCAGGTAATTTGTTCTGAGTTTTACCAGAGCAGAGCCAGAGGAGAATTGTGCCTTAGGACAGACCATGTCTATAACTTGATTTGATGACATTCTGTGTTGTTTCTATGTTGTATTGTATTTATATTATTACTGCAGTGGTTTAAAGGCTTTCAGATACTGTGATGGAATGACTGCTTTTTGTACATGGAAAGAACAGAATCCAGAGTGTGGAATGTGTTGGTTTGAAATTGTCATGCTAGAGAAGCCATGTTCTTCAATCCTCATTCCATATTGCTGGGCAGTGTCCTTTTCTATTGTTTCTATTGTTTCTATGGAGATGTGACCCACACAATTGTGAGGGGTAACTTTTGGTAAGGTGGTTTCCACGGAGATGTGTCTCCACCCATTCAAGATGGGTTGCTTACCAGAGTCCTTTAAGAGAATACCATTCTGGAAAAAGCTTTAGTGCTCAGAGAGCCCACACACTCAGAGATCTTTGGAGATGCTTAAGGAAAAAGACCCAGGGATGTTTTATGAAATGAGGAGAGAGAGCTAGCAGACATCGCCATGTGTCTTCCCAGCTGAGAGAGGAGTCCTAAAGCAAGAGATCCTAGCAGATACAGCCACATACATGCCTTCCCCGTTGACACAGGTGTTCTGGATGGTATCAGCCTTTCTTGAGTAAAGGAAACCTGTTGTTAGTGCCTTAATTTGTATATTTTATGGCCTTAGAACTGTAAAATTGCAACTTAATAAATTCCCTTTCTAAAGGCTGTTCCATTACTGCTATATTGAAATCTGCTAGTTTTAGCAATCTAAAACAGAAGGACATCTGTGGATTTAATTCTTGTGAATTTACTCATTTTTATCTCTTACTATGATAACTGAATTAATCTGTCCCCAGGATGTAAAAAATAAGTTAATTATAATTACAAAGCAAAGGAAATTTACTTTGAGAGACTGAACCCACTTCCTGTTCCCAAAGGGCTTTCCATCAAGGGATTTGAGAATAACAGATAAGACTTAAAACTATTGAAAAGTGATAGAAATGTAGTTTTTAGTATGCAGTTGCCCTTCACAACTGAAACATTCACCTCATTTACCTTCATGATCTAAAGTCACCAGGCACTAAAATGAGCTGGAGTACTGTGGTAGACTGAATTATGTACCCCATTTTAGATATTTTCTTAATTCTAATGTGGGTCCCTGTGGATCTAAACCATTTTAAATAGGCCCTTTAAAGATATTGTGTTTTAGTGAAGTTGTGACCAAATGAAGCAGGATGGACTTTAATCCAGATTACTGGAGGCCTTTAAAAGAGAAGAAACTTGAAGATATAACCAAAGAGATGATGCCACAGGGAGAAGCAGTAAGCCAGTTGGGACACAAAAAAGAAAGGATAGGACATCACCAAGTGGTGTGAGGCACAGAGGTAAGCCATCAAACTTCAAGGACTGGAGCAAGCTAGGCCAGCACCAGTTGCTACAGACCCCAGGAGGAAGCGAGCTTCCTAGCCTTCAAAACCATGACATGATAAGTTCCCATTGTTCAAGCCAACTTCTAAGTAACTGGAAGAAGATTCAGAGATCTTGTGGAGATACAGGGTAAACTCTTGGACAGTTAGTTTGTGAGAGTTAACCAGGGAAGCAGAAGGCTGAGAGTCACCTTCCTGAGATTAAAACAAATTTAAAACTCTGACCTCAGGAATTTTTTTTCTAGGGAGCTAAATTTAATTGGGTTACTCTGTAGAGTAATTTATACATCAGGGCACTGTTGGTAATAATAAACCTGTCAGCCTGGCATTAGTGGTGGGTATGGTCAGATAAGTGATATTTGCCTCAATCTGTCATACCAGGGTGATTGTGGGATCACCCAGAGCTGTGCCTCCCTGAAATGAAGAAGAAAAGCTTGCCACTGTGGTTGGGCAGGAATGGAATTCACTAATATCACCCATCTGGTAATTTAATGATCACACAGTAAAATAAAATATGATAAACCTATAAAAACAAAGAACAATGGGCTACTAAGGTTTATATTCTGAATGTGCAGCAGTGAAAGGAGGTTTCATCTTTTCACACTGATACTACACAAAGGGAAAAGACTGATAAAAACTACCTGTCCGAGACTACCCTCCCACCATCTGAGGAATGATTCCAAATGGTCAGTATTTGAAGGACAGGAATTTTAAAAGATAAAAAGATAAAAATCATTAGTCAATAGCTGTACTGACTATTTCAATACCTGTATTGAAAAGAAACAACAGGAAAGATGTTTGAAGGGATTCAAAACGCTGGATGTTTAACTATTTTTTTCCTGGAAGCCATCTTCCAAATACTCAGCCAAACAACAAAACCACATTAAGCAGAGGGGAATTAATATTCTATTGATGTTGGAGGTGCTGGTTTGAAATGATGTATGTACCCTAGAAAAGCCATGTTTTAATCTTGACCCCATTTGTAAAGGCAGCCATTTCTTCTAATCCCTATTCAGCATTGTATGTTTGAAGCTGTAATTAGATCATCTCCCTGGAGATGTGATGTAATCGAGAGTGGTTTTTAGGCTGGATTAGGTGACGACATGTCTCCACCCATTTGGGTGGGTCTTGATAAGTTTCTGAAGTCCTATAAAAGAGGAAACATTTTGGAGAATAAGAGATTCAGAGAGAGAGCAGAGCAGAATGACATAGCCACAAGAAGCAGAGGCCACCATCCAGTGACCTCTGGAGATGAAGAAGGAAAATGTCTCCTGGGGAGCTTCATGAAACAGGAAGCCAGGAGAAGAAGCTAGCAGATGACACTGTGTTTGCCATGGGCCCTTTCATATGAGAGAGGAACCCTGAACGTGTTCACCATGTGCCTTTCCAGATGAGAGAGAAACCATGACTCTGTTCACCATGTGCCTTCTCACTTGAAAGAGAAACCCTGAACTTCATCAGCCTTCTTGAACCAAGGTATCTCTCCCTAGATGCCTGTGAGTGAACATTTCTGTAGTCTTGGTGTAATTGGGACATTTTCTCAGCCTTAGAACTGTTAACTAGCAACACAGTAAATTCCCCTTTTAAAAAAGCCATTCCATTTCTGGTATATTGCCTTCTGCAAGCTAGCAGACTAGAACAGTGGGTTATATAATTCTTTTGATGAAATATTATTAGATAAAACATATTATTCAACACAGCTAGTAAAACTGGACAAAAAATTTGAAGAAGATGGAAATCCAAAAACATTAACCAGTATTCCAGATTGCTTATGCCCTGAGGGTGTTATTTCAGTAAGGAAACTGAGAATCAGAGCAATGTTTTGTCAACATCAATTTGGAAGGGAGATAAATACCAAAGTTTGTTAACAAGAGCAGGGAATGTGGTAACACATCCACTGCTTTTGGTTGGGAACCTAGCAGATGGCTTTCTTGGAATAATTTTCAACCAAATATTAAATACTCCATTTTTATTTTGGATTAGGGTATTCTTACATTACTGATGTACACAGGGCCCAGCAAAAGCAAACAAAAGACCTCTTTGAAGGACAATTACATCACCCTAGTTCTCATATTATTTTTTACAATTTTAAAATCTAATGTTCAAATTCATTTTAAGAAAAAGAGACCAAATAAACAAGGAGACATGACAATCTGAATGAGAGGCAGCAGCAACAGGCCTTAAGGCACACTAGAGATTGTACATAAAATACCTATGCTTCTTACATTCAAGAATTTAAGTGATACTAAAATTTTCAGAGTAAACTAGAAATCTTAAAAAGTGAGTAACAAAAAAATAACACAAAGGAAATGCTAAAACACAATAAAACATTTGAAAAATGAACTAAATGAATAAGAAAAACACATTAGGCAAAGAGGCAGACTTTATAATCTTATAATAAGATCAGGGCTGAAAAATATCTAAAATGAAGCCTGACGAGACAAATGAAGGAACTTGTGGAAGAGATAGTAACATGGCAGAGGGTAGGGTGAGAAGTCATAACATATATTTATTTGAGAGTGTCAGTAGATAACTACAAATAGAATAGAATAGAAGCAATATTTGCAGAGATGGTGTCTGTCTGGCCCAAAGTTAATTAAATACATAGACTCAAGAAACCCTAGAAAACTCAGAAGGAAAAAACTCAAAAGAAATTTATACCTTGACATATTTTAACAACTTCAGAAAAACTTAAAAGAAGCTATAAAGCAGAAATACAACTTTTAAATTAATAATAAATGAAAAACTGACATCTGTCACCAACAATGGAACACAGAAGGTGATGATATAGCTTTATAACAAAATTTAAAAATAGCCATCAACATAGATTTCTGTATAGAGAATGAAGTCCTTAAAGGTGAGGTTAAGTAAAAACATTTTCAAACAAATAAAAACCAATAACAAATTTAAAAGTTTTCTAGCAGCAAATTAATTCTAAAAAAATGTAAAGAAATGCTACTTAGGCAAAATAAAAACTATCCCAGAAAGAATTCGAAACAATCAGGTAGGATTTAAAAGCAATGAAAATTGTTAATTTATGCATAAATCCAAATGAATATTGAATATATAAAATAAAAACAATATTTCACAGCAATAACATCAATAAAATGTTTTAAAATTCCATAAAATAATAAATGCCATAAGGTAGATAAAGTTGAAATACTTAAAAATACATTATCTAGGAAAGTGATAAAAGATTAACTTTACATTTGATAAGACAGCAAAAATGTTGTCATTTCTCATGTAACCAATAAGAATAATAAAATAATGGAGCTCTTTAAAATTGAAATTAACAGATAAGAAAATTTGACCAAAAATTATCCATTGAAAAGAGGCATTCAGGAGAAAAATTAAAAAGAACATAGAAGATGGTGTACAAATAGAAGTCACCTATAAGAAAGAAAGTGCAACTCTAAAAGGATTTATATTAAATATAAATATCCCACTTACATAGTCAATATTATCCAGTGGATTTATAAGGAAAACCTTCTTCCTTTGAATTTTTAAGAAATTCACCGGAGACAAAAAACTTCAAGGTATATATTAGATATTCTAACCTGTTCCAATATGTCCATACTGTTTCCATATGCTATGGGAACAGGTAAAACAGTAAATTTTGTGTCATTACATTAAGAGCATATAAAATAACATTAAGGAAATGTCTAGAAATTGAGTCCTATTATAATCATAACATAGTTTAAATTTCCAGGAAATTTTAGAAATTTAAAACTTGAAAGCACCTAATAGTTATGGTTTTTGAAATAGTAAAAGAATGACAATATGTAAGAAACAAACTCAAATCAGGATTATGGATTTTTGTGCAACTGTCTCAGCAGTGGATAGAATAAGAAGAAAAATTATCAGCAAAGCTAATAGAGTATTTTATCATTATGAATAATAAATTTTATTTAATCTTTTCTATACAGGACACTGCAAACAATAGCAAACTACACAAAACCAAAATTAGGGACTCAAAAAGGCATTTGTGTACAATTACCCAAGGCAGCATTATTCACAATAGCCTACAGGTAGAAATAGCTTGAGTCCATCAAGATAAGTGGATACATACATACATACAGTGCAATAATATTCAGTGGTAAAACTGAAAATAGTTCAGGTATATTCATATAGATTTATGCATTTGGATGAACCTTGAAGACATGTTGAGTGAAATAAAGTAAACACAATAGACTGATATTTTAAGATTCCACTTGTATGAAATAGCAAGAATATGAAAATTTGCAGAAACAGAAAATAAATTACAGGTTACCAGCACTGAGTGTAGTGAGGATGTGGAGTTAATGTTTAATGGGTACAGAGTTTCTGTTTGGAATGATGGAAATGTTTTTGCCATAGATAGTGGTCAAGGTCATTGTCAATTATTCAAGAACTCCTTATTGTATGTTTGAAAGGGGTGAAAATGGAAAATTTTATATTGCATATATGTGTTATCATACACACGAAGATAAAAATACATCTCTTTCTGGCACTTAAACTTGCAGAGGTGAAGGGGGAGAATGAGAAGGGTTAAGAGGCCAACACAGTCATAATGTCAAAGACTACAGCAGCTCTGACCAGGCAAGAAATAAGAAGGGGTCAGCTGTGCATGTGCGTGGAAGACGAGGCATAGGATTTGTTGGTGGAATGGAGATGAGTTGAAGAAAAAGACAGAAATCAAGAAGCACAGCAAATTCTGTCCTGAACACCTGTCCAGATACATGGGAAGGGAAAAAAATGAGGGGGGACAAGTTCAAGGAGGAGTCTAGCGTTTGGTTTTGGCACATTAGGTGTCCATATGCAGGGTTTGTGGAAGCAGCTGTGTGAATATGGACTGCATAGAAAAGATGTTGAGGGGTAGCTGCAGCTCCTTGTAAGTAAGTTTCCCCTAATAAATACGAAAGCAGAGATTGTCCTGGGGCTTAGTGCCTTTTCTCAGAATCTCAACAAGCACCATTGTGGGCCTATGCTCAAAATTTGACCACACGGTATTAAGGAAAATGAAGTCTTCATCTCTGAAAAGACAAAATGTAGAGCACCCAGGGCTTAGGCAGGAGTGGGCCAGACAACAGATGGAGTTGAAATGGAGGTACTGAGCCCAGAAAAGAGAAATGTCAGACTCTGAAAATGGTTTCCTTTGTAAGGAGAACATAGTTTATGGGTATGGTAGTGCTGTTTTCTTATTTTTAATAAAGAATGGTAAATTTAGTTCTTTAAACTAGCTCTGATCTAAAACTAATAATCGTAGATCATCACTGTCATCCAGCATTCAGGATAGGGTGTTATGGAAGTAAGGGATCAATGACATTGTGGCTCTGATCTGACTCAGAGTAGGTCCAGTGGGTCCCTTAGCCCATCCTGTGGTCATTTTGCCTGTTTCAGAATGCATAGTTGGAACAGACATTCATCAACAGGAAGAATTCCCATCTTGTATCCTTAACAGGTGGAGTGAGGGTTAGTTTTGTAGGAAAGGGAGATGAAAACCTCCAATACTGTCTCTACCTTTAAAATAGACTGCAAAGATGAGTACTACCATCAAGGAGTTGAAAGAGTTCTTGGGATTCCCACCATATCCTCCTTCAACTCTATTTGGCCTGCACAGAGAATTGAAATATACAGGATGACAGTGAATTACTGTAAACTTAACCAGGTAATGATTCTAGGTTCAGCTGGTATAAAGAAGTATCATTGATAGAGTAAGTGAATACCTCCTTTGGTAACTGTTAACTGTTAGGCAGCTACTGATCATCAATTGCTTTTTATCTTGATTCCTGTTCATGACCAACAGAAACTTTGTTTTCATCAGTCAAGACCAGCGGTAAATCTTTGCCATCCTAACTGAGGGTGCCTCAAGTCTCCAGCCCTATATAATAATCTAGTCCTCAGAGACCTCAATTGACATTCCCTTCCCTGGGTCATTATACATTTTTCATTGCATTGATATGCTAAATGGATCTAATAAGCAAAAAGTAGCAATTAATCTGGACTTATTGGTGAGAAATTTATTGGCCTATCAGAGAGTGGGACATAAATATAAATTATTTCAGGGGCCTTCTCCATTTGTGTAATTGTCAGATATCCAGTGGTGTGGGGATAAATTGAGATATCCCTTCTAAGGTAAAAAGACAAGGTGCTAGACCTGGCTCCTACAACTAAAAAATGGGCCACAATACCTATTTTGCCATTTTTGGATTTAGAGGTTGTATATGATTCTAAGTTGGCATCTAATCAATTGTGCTGTTTCTCCCATAGCCAGGAGTCATGGGTCCAGGAAACCAAGGATGGCAATGGTTAGGGCACCACTTATTAACGATCCACTAGAAAAATGTTTGCTTTCTATTCCTATGATTGTATCCTCTTCTGGTCTAGAGGGTGGGGTGCTTTCACCACAAAACACAGTAATGATTTCTGCTTAACTGGGAGTTAAAACTGCACTCAGCCACTTTTTTTTCCCTTGTGTTTCTGAGTCAACAGGCAAAGAAAGGAGTTACAATCCAGCTGGGTGATTGATCCTGACATCCAAGGTAAAACTGGACGTCTACTACACAATAGACATAAGGAAGAGTACATCTGGAGACAGTGGAGATCTCTTAGCATATCTCTTATTATTCTCATGTCCTAAGATTAAAATAAATTGAAAAGTGTAATGATGATAAGATAGATATAAATGTGAGAAATGACCATTTGGGATCTGAGAACTATATCGTATCACATCATTCTTTGAATTTCTAAGCTTACCCATAATCTCTTCATAAATAAATATGACTAATTCACCAAAGAGCTCCTGAAAATTAAATCTAATGATCGTGTCAGCCTTTTACTTGGAATCGAGCTATAATTGGAAAATAACTTCTTTGGAGGAACTTTCTCTTAGGATTTTCTGTTCTCTGACATTCTTGATTGTTTTCAAATTGCTCGACTCACTCTTGCAAAGAGTCCTCACAAAGATCCTTTAAGTATTACTATCGGTACACATTTAAAAAAAAATGCTAGTCCCTCTTCTCCCCATTTCCTACACATTGCCTTAGAAATATTATGCATTTCTTTACTTGCTTCAATTTTTGCCAAACTTCTCATACGCTGTGTCCAAAAGTATTGTCTGGATTATGTTTCTAATCTTTAAATCCTGACTTTGTGTGTAACAGACATATACACTAAAATGTACCTCAGACTGATTTAATCTTCCCCACACAATAAACGACAATATTCCTCAAGTCTCCAATAGAAGTTAACAGGTCCTCAAACACACCCCCTCTCAGGATCTCACCCACACAGAGGAGCACTGACGTCATCTCTGTATTAACGCTACTGTCAATGCCGTTCTTTACATCATCTCCGCAAACACATTTTCACCATTGCTCTTTTACCTACATTCTCATATTGCTTGACAACTTTCTCAGAGATCCCTTCTCTGAACTTCAAGCTAAGGTTTCCCTTTCCCCTCCTCACTGGTTTATTTGAGACTCTACTATTCTTTCAGGCTACTCCGCTAATTTGTCACTGTACATTTATCAATTTATGCTTTTTTTATTTCCTTTCTGCTATGCTAAATTAATTTCCAAAAAAATCAAATCCTGTGGTGTTAAGATGAAGCAGTCCTTTTGATCATTACTTATGGATTATAAATCCAGAAAAATTCCATATTCTCAATAAACTGGCCTTCCTTCTGCTGTGAGATTAAACAATTGCTTTCAGGTTAATGTTAATTTACCAAATTGAGGATGTCTATTCCTCCTGGTGAAAATTCTTTCTAATCCTCCAACTTAACAACTAAAGGACAATTAGCCCAATTAAAAATGGTCAAAAGACTTGAACATGCATGTCTCTACAGAATACATACAAATCACCAGAAAGCACCTGAAGATGCTAGGCACAAACAGCCATCAGGATAATGTCAATGAAATCCACAATGCGATACCATTTCTTAAACATTACAGTGTTTCTATTTAAAAAAAGGAAAATAACAAGGATTGGAGAAGATGCAGAGAAACAAGAACTCTCATTCATTGCTGATGGCAATGTAAAGTGGGGCAGCTGCTTAAGAAGAAAACTTTGGTGGTTCTCAGGAAGCTAAATTTGGTACTACTATATAATCCAGTCTTCCCACAAATAGGTAAATACTCAAAAGAATCAAAAACTGCACTCAGACAGACATTTGCACAATGTTCATAGGGCATTATTCATAATTGCCAAAAAATGAAAGCAACCCAAGTATCCATCAAGAGATGAATGGATAAAGGAGGTATATACATACAATGGATAATTATTCAGCCATGCAAAGAAATGCACTCCTGATGCATGTGATGACATAGATGATACCTGAAAAGAAACCATGTGTCATGGTTAGGGACAGGTGTCAACTTGGCCAAGTTGTGGTACCTGTCCATCTGATTGGGCAAGCGCTGGCCTGTCTGTTGCAATGAGGACATTTCATAGGATTAGGTCATGATCACGTTAGCTACATCCACAGCTGATTCCATTTGTAATCAGCCAAAGGGGAGTGTCTTCTGCAATTAGTGATGCTAAATGCAATCATGGGAAGCCTTTTAAGGAGGACTCAGAGGAGACAGGTTGCATTCCTGCTTTGGCTGGTGAGCCTCTCCTGTGGAGTTCATCCAGGCCATCCATTGGAGTCATCGGCTTTGGAGCCTGCCCTGTGGATTTTGGACTCTGTGTTTCTACGGTCACGTGAGACACTTTCATAAATTTTATATTTGCAAGTGTTCCCTGTTGATTCTGTTTCTCTAGAGAAACCTAACTAATACACCATGTTTAGAAAAATACTCTATATACAAAAGAACAAATATTGTATAATTTCATTGTTTTGAAACAATTAGAATGCGCAAACTCAGAATTGGAATCTAGAATATAGATCAACAGGTATAATGTTAAGGTTCATGTGCCAAATTGGCCACATGGTGGTGCACTGATGTCTGGTTGGGCAACAGCTGCCCTGTATGTTGCTATGAGGACATTTCATAGACTTGAACCATGATCACATTGGCTGCATCAAGAGCTGATTTCATTTGTAATCAGTTAAGGGTAGAGTCTTCTGCACTGAGTGATGTTTAATCTAAACACCAGAAGGCTTTTAAGGAGGATTCTGAAGAGACAGTCACTCTTCCTGCTTCAGCCAGCCAGCCTCTCCCATGGAGTTTATCCAAACGCTTTATTGAAGTCATCAGCGTCACAGCTTGCCCTGCAGATTTTGGACTCTTCCATTTCCACAGTTGTCCAGCCAGCCTCTCCTATGAGTTTATTGAGGACCCCTCCTTAGCATTTATGGAGGCCTGTGGCTTGCTCTACAGACCTTGTACTCTACATTCCCATGGTTACATGAGATGATTTTTAAAATGTGATAGCTACAGAGATCTCCTGCTGATTCTGTTTCTCTAGTGAACCCTAGCTAATACAGCCTGGTACCAGGAGAGGTTCTTAAGAAACAGAATCTTCAAAGTGAGTTTTTATGATTGGTTTTCTACTCTGATTGTACTCAAAAACACTAAGAACTCTGTTTCCCATAATCAGAATGACACTGCCAATGCATGGGGTGAGTTGGAGTCTTCTAATGCCAGGCTCTGGGGGACAATATTTTTGACACTTTATGGAGTTTAGTGGAAACAGGAGGTATAGAGATGTTGGTTGCTTGTTGTTAGATATGCTATCTACATTGATGAGGGAAAGGGATGAGGTGAAGACTTCAAATGAGAAGCATATGTACTGTAAGACAGATGTAAACATTTCTATGAGTGCCCTGAATGAAAATATATATATATATTTTTTACATGGGCAGGCACCTGGAATCGAACCCATGTCCTCTGGCATGGCAGGCAAGCATTCTTGCCTGCTGAGCCACCGTGTCCCACCCTGTGAAGGAAAATCTTATTTCCTATAGCTGCATATTTGAGATCTCTGAAAATCTAACTCAGAATCTCATTGTTAGAGTATCAACTTTACAACATAAACTGAAATCTCAAACTTGCATGCAACTAGGTGAATGAACTTAAAGGGCTGGATGTTGAATGAAATGTCAGGAACAAAAAGACAAATACCATCATGCTCCAATCATATGGACTAACTACAACATAAAAATTCAGTGAACTAAAGTCTAGAGCATGGGTTATCAGGTTGGGGCTTATTGTAAATGGTCCTAGATTATAAGCTCTTACATTAGTCATGTACATTCATGGGGTATAACTGTTAATTTTAAATTCTGAAATACTGAGCTGTTTATATATAATATATTCTTTCCCAGAAACTTCAGGTATTTATATGACACCTGAGACTCATAGTTAAGGCTCTGAAGCTATGAAAGTGAGCAGTAAACCATACAGAAACTGTTTAAAAAGTTGAAAAAGTAATCAGACAACAAGTAGAGATATGAATGAAGCTGATCTGGATAAGACTAAGGTATATTAATAAGATTGGGTAAAGGATGACATCATCCATATTTTAAAACTTCAACTTCTGGGTGAAACTAAAGGGAGAGATATTTATTTGGTGCAAAATTTATATTTTGGGTAGTGCATGCCCTAACTTAATTTGTATGGTCAGTTTAGTTGAACACCCTAAAGTACATGCAATCTTGAATAGTGCATGAGATTTTGTTGGTTTGTCCAGGCTACTTTGATGCCCTGATTAATCTAAGACTAATTTGGGTAGTGAATAAAGACGTACTTGCAAAGTCTCCTTGGGGTAATGGGGAGAAAGGAGGAAATATCCAACTTCTCCATTTGGAGAACTTCTGATACTCTTGCAAGCAGTGGGGACAACCAAATCAATAAACTGCATCCTCAATCTTGGGGGTCACCTGAATGAAACTTCTTCCTGCAAAGGATAGACTAAGCCTACTTAAAATTAGACCTAAGAGTTGCCCCCAGAGTACCTCTTCTTGCTCAGATGTGGCCTCGGTCTCTAAGCCAACTTAGCAGGTGAACTCACTGCCCTCCCTTCCATGTGGGATATGAGTCTCAGGCATTTAAATCCCCCTGGCAACTTAAAACAGAAAGCCTGGGTTAAGCCCGGCATCAAGAAATTGAGAAAGACTTCCTGACCAAAAGGGGAAAAACAGAAACGAGACACAAACTTTTAGTAGCTGAGTACTTTCAAACATTTGAGAGGTTATCCTGGAGGATATTTGTGGGTGTTACATAGATATCCCTCTTCTTAGTTTATGCTGTGATGGAGTGATTAGAGGGAAGTACCTAAAACTGTTGAGTTCTGTTCCATTAGCCTACATACTGCAAGACAAGTGTATAAAGGTATAACATTTACAGTACGACTTTGTGACTGTGAAAACTGTGTGCCAGGTGCTCCTTATTTCTAGGATATGGGCAAAGGACTAAAAAATATGGATAAAGAATAAATAAATAATAAGGAGGGCAAAGGGCAAGATAATTTGGTATATGGAAACATTAGTGGTCAATGAGAGGAAGGGTTAAGGTTTATAGTATATATGAGTTTTTTTTCTTTGTCGTTCTGGAGTGATGCAAATGTTCTAAAAAGAAAGATCATGATTATGAATTCACAACTATGTGATGATTATTGTGAACCACTGACTCTACACCATGCATGTATAATATATGTGTTTGAAGATTTTTCAATTAAAAAAAAAGTTTACCACAGGAGAAGCCCCTGATACTGTTTCAAACATTAGGGACACCTAAAGCAATAGGCCAAGACCTTGGTCTTGAGGTTTGTTCCTGTGATGCTTATGTAGGTAGCAGAGAGGCTTAGCTTATCTCTAAGAATGCCTGACAGTTACTTCAGGAGGACCTCTTTTGTTGCTCAAATGTGGGCTCGCTTTAAGGCCAACACTGCAAGTGAAGTCACTGCCCTCCTGACTCTCTGGGACATGACATCAGGGGTGAAGTCTACCTGCCAGTGTGGAAGTGACTCCCAGAGATGAGTCACTTCCTGTGGGGATGAACAACGTCTATCCTGGCTGAAACAGGGAAAAGAAGTCTATCAAGTAAGGTATCAGTGGCTGAGAGAGTTCAAATAGTATTAAGAAAACACTCAGAAGGACATTCTTAGGCAAGTTTCTGCTAGACACTGCTACCTAAGATAACTTGTTAAACCCCAACCAAAATCATTCCTACCAATCCTAAAGAACACTCAGGGCTTTATATAAGATTCTACAAAGGTTCCATGCCCTAGGGTAACTTTCCAGAAATCTAAAAGGTCCAAATGGGTCCCTGGACCAGTTAAGCCCTGAAATGCAGAGGGGGGCCAGCCTCCCCAGGATATCAACTAGTTCATCCCCATCCCATATTATCAACAGCCCCTCCCAACATCAAACATTTAGAATGGGAAAAGCCCAAATTCCCTTAAAGAGTGGTAGAAAGATCAAAGGTGATGGTGGAGTTATACAGAGAAGGTAGGATTTGACAAACAAGTACAATTGCTGAATCATTATATTGCTATTTCTTTTAGTCTGCAGTATCTTAGAACAGCTAGAAGGAAAAAACCTAAAATTGTGAAGCTGAAACCCATACCAAACTCTGAAATCTGTTCTACAACTAATTGCCTTGATGTACTTTGAAATTTATTGCTCTTTTGTATATAAGTTCTCACACAAAAAAGGAAGAGTATAACAGAGAAGGTAGGATTTAACAAATAAGTATGACTGCTGAATCATTATGTTGAAATTTCCAGTGACTTGAAATCACTTGAAGAAAAAATGAAAAATCATAGAACTGTAACCCATACCAAACTTTAAAGTCTGTTCTATAACTACTAGTTAAAATGTACTTGGAAATGTATTGCTTTTTTGTACATATGCTATATTTCACAATAAAAAAATGTGAAAAAAGAAGAAAGCAGGAGTAATTATACTAATATCAGACAAAATAGACTTTAAATGTACATGTTTCATAAGAGACAAGCAAGGACAATACATATTAATAAAAGGGACAATTCACCAGGAAGAATTACCAATCACTAATGTTTATGTCCTTAATAAAGTGTCTCCTAAGAACGTGAGGTCAACACTGGCAAAACTGAAGTGAGCAACAGACATTTCAACAATAATAGTGGAAGACTTCAATACACCACTTTCCTCTATAGATAGAACACTTAGAGGACCAGCAAGGAAACAGAAAACCTAAACAATGTGATAAATGAATTAATCCTAACAGACATATAAAGGTTGTTACACCCCAAATACCAGTCTGTACATCCTTCTCTACTGCTCTTGGAACCTTCTATAGAACAGATCATATGCTTTGACACAAAACAGTTCTTAATAAATTATAAAAGATTGACATTATTTAAAGTACCTACTCTGACTATGATGGAATGAAGCTGGAAATCAATAACCAGCAATGAACCAGAACTTTCACAAATATTTGGAGATTAAATAATGCTCTTAAATAATCCATAGGTCAAAGAAGAAATTGCAAGACAAACTGGTAACAATTGTGGGAAAGATGAACCTGAGTATGTAAGATATCAGGACTCATGGGATGCATCAGAGGCAGTGCTGAGAGGGAAATTCATTGCTCTGGAATGTCTACTTGTAAAAATAAGAAAGAAAAAATGGAGGACTCAACTGCTCACGTGGAAGAACTAGAGACAGAACAGCAAGCTAAACTGTAGGCAAATGGAAGAAAGAAAAAAACTTAAGCAGAAATGAATCAATTGGAGAACACAGGCAAAAAAAAAATTGAAAAGATCAATAAAGCTAAAAGTCAGTTCTTTGAGAAAATCATAAAACTGATGCACCCCTAGCTAAGCTGACAATGAAAAGAGAGAGAGGATGCAAATAAAAAAATTAAACAAGAAGCAGATCATTACCACATTCTCTGAAGAAATAAAATAGTTTTTAAGAGGAAACTATGAACTATATGCCAAGAAATGAGATGACTTAAGTGAGATGGGCAAATTCTAGGAACACATGATCAACCTACACTGACTTGAGAGGAAACAGCAGGTTTCAACAAGCCAATCATAAGAGATTCAATCTGTCATCAAAACTCTTCCCACAAGGCAGTGTGATGATGGCTAATGGCAGAATTCTTGCCTGCCATGCCAGAGAGCTGGGATTGATTACCAATGCCTGCCCATGCAAAAAAAAACAAAACAAAACTTAAACAAAGAAAATACCACAGCCAGATGGCTTCACAGGGAAATTTTAACAAACATTCCAAATTTTTTTCAAACATTCCAAATTTTTATTCAATAATTGAAGAAATCCAATGATTTATTATTATTAAATAAACTTGATAATTAAATAAACTTTTATTCAAACATACCAAATTTTTATCAAAAATTCCAAAAAGAATTAACACCAATCCTACTCAAACTATTCCCAAATAATTAAGGAAAAAAAGAACACTTCATAAGTCATTTTACAAAGCTAAAATCACTCTAATACCAAAACCAGGTAACAACCCTACCAGAAAGGAAAACTACAGATGAATTTCCCTAATGAATATAGATGTAAGAAGTCTCAACAAAATATTACAAATCAAATCCAATGACATATTAAAAGAATTAGACACCACTATGAAGTGGGCTTCATACGAGGCATGCAAGGGTGGTCCATTCAACAGAAGAGAATCAATCCATTTCATACAACACATTAACAAATTAAAATGTAAAAATCACATGATCATCTCAATTGATGCTGAGAAAGCATTAATCAAAATTCAGCATCCTTTTCTGACAAAAACTTCAAAACACCAAACAATATGAATTGAAGTAAACTGCCTTAGTGTGATAAAGGACATATGTGAAAAACCGACAGCCAGCACCATACTTAAAGGTAAGAGACTGAAATCTTAACCCCTATGACCAGGAATGAGAAAATTCCCATTGTAACCACTGCTCAACATTGTGCTAGAACTTTTAGCTAGAGCAATCAGGCAAGAAAAGGAAATAAATGTTTCCATTTCCAAATCAGAGAGGAAGTAAAACTTACATTATTTGTAGAAAACATGGTCTTATACTTGGAAAATCCTGAGAAACATATGGCAAAGCTAGATGAGATGACAAACAAATTCAGCAAAGTGGCAGGATACAAGATTGGAATGCAAAAATAAGTAAGGTTTCTGTACACTAATTAAAGAGACAAGAAGTTCCATTCAAAATAGCAACTAACAGAATTAAGTGTCTAGGAACAAATGTGTTCAGGGATTTAAAGGACTTGCACACAGAAAAATACAAAACATTGCTCAAAGAAATCAAAGATCTAAACAGGTGAAAACATATCTCCCCTGATCATGGATGGGAAGATAACATGTCATTAAACAGAAAAACTGACAAACTAAAGATTGTGTAACAATCTTCACAAACTGATCTACATAGTCAATGCAATATCAACCAATATTCCAAAAGCCCACTTTGAGGACTTGATAAAGCTAGTCATTAAATTAAGAAATCAATGGGTCAAGCCCTTGATCTTGAAACCTGCTCTTATGAAGTTTAAATATGTGGCAGTGAAGCTTAGCCTACCTATAGATATGCCTAAGAGATACTTCTGAAGGACCTCTTTTGTTACGTGGCCTCTCTTTCTAAGCCCAACTCTGAGAGTCAAATCATTGCCCTCCCCACTGTATGTGGGACATGACATCCAGGGGTAAAATTATCCCTGGCAGCATAAGATATGACTCCCAGGGATGAGTCTGGCCCTGGCATCATGGGATCAACAATGCCATTCTAATGACCAAAAGTCATTAGAAGTGTTACAAATATGTGTCAGTGGTTGAGAGAGCTTAAATAGAGTCAGAAGGCTACTCTGGAAGTCACTCTCATGCAAGCTTCAGGTAGACACTGCTACCTACCATAGCTAGCCAAACCCCAACCCAAACCATTCCCACCAATTCTAAATTGCACTTAGAGTTTATATAACATTCTACAAAGGTTCTATATGTTCAGATAACTTTCTAGAAACATACAACCCCCAGATGGGTTCTAGGGATCAGATAAGTCTTGAAATGCAGAGGGGGCAGCCTCTCCAGAACATCAACTAGTTCTATCTCCCTACCCCATATTATCAACATCCCCTTCGAACATGAAATTTTAGAATGGTCATATCCTAGATATTCCTAAAGAATGGGAGAAAGATCAAAGTTGAAGGTGGAGGACAGTGAAGATAGGGTTCAAGAAATGAGTATGACTGCTGAAATATTATATTGATATTTCTTTTAGTCTCCAATATCATAGAGCAACTAGAAGTAGAAACCTAAAGTTGTGGAATTGTAATCCATACCAAACACTGAATTTGTTCTACAATTAATTGCTGCAATGTGCCCTGAATTGTATTGCTTTTTTGTATACATGTTATTTTTCACACACACACACAAACTTTCTAGTCTCCAGTGTGTTGAGCAGCAAGAAGAAAAAAATCTGAAATAGTGTATTGATAACACATAATAAACTCTGAAATCTGTTCTGTAACTAAGTGTACTTCCAAAGTAATTGCTTGTTCGCTCTTTTATTTGTATATATGTTATTTCTCTCTTTTCTTTGTATATATGTTATATTTAACAATAAAAAAATGTTCAGAATTTATTTGGTAGGGAAAGTTATCTCAAAAAAGCCAAAAAATATCCTAATGATGAATAGCAACTAGGGAAGAATTAATCTTTCTTACTTTAAATCTTATTATAAATCCAAAATGATACTGGCACAAACATAGACACATTAATAAATGGAATGAAATTGAGAATGCAGAAATATACCACCAAATCTATGGTGATTTATATTTAAAAAAGGCCTAAATCCACTGAAATGCGACAGAAAAGTCTTTTCAATAATTGTGTAGGAAGACCTGGATATCAATAGCGAAAAGAATAAAGCAGAACCCCTACCTTACACCCTACTCAAAAACTAACTCAAAGTGGTGAAGCATGTAAATGTAAGAGCCAGTAACATGAAATTCCTCAAAGCAAATATGGGGAAACATCTTCAAGGTCTTGTAATAGGAGATCACTTTTTAAAATTTACACCAAAAGCACAAGCAATCGAAGAAAAAATAGATAAATGGGAACCCTTCAAAATCAAATGGCTCTGTGCCTCAAAGGACTTCTGTCAGAAAGGTGAAAAGGCAGCCAACACAACGGGAGAAAATACTTGGAAACCACATATCAGATAAAGGTACATATTATATCCAGTATATATAAAGAAGTCATACTACTCAACAACAAAAAAACCAACCCAATTATAAATTAACAAAAATATGAATGGACATTATCCAAAGAGCAAATGGCTAAAAAAACACATGAAGAAATGTTTATCTTCATTATGTATAAGGGAAATTCAGATCAAGGCTAAAATGAGATATCACCTCGTACCTGTAAGAATGGCTGTTAATAAACAGGAAACTACAAATATTGGAGAGTATGTGGAGAAGTTGAACACTTATGCACAGCTAGTGGGAATGGATAATGGAGCACAGCCACTGTAGAACACCAACCATCAAGCTGTTCTGTGACTTGGCAATACCACCACTTGTCATATACCCAGAAAAGCTGAAAAGCAGTGACATGAACAAACATCTGCACACATATCCACAGCACCATTATTTACAATTGCCAAAAGATAGAAACAATGCAAGTGGCCATCAACAGATGAGTGGACAAACAAAAAGTGCTATTATACATATTCTGGAATATTACGCACGCAGCATTTAAGATGAAATGATGTCCTGAAGCATAAAACAACACGGATGACCTTAGATATTGCATAATTTTGCTAATATAACCCTGGTAAAGACAAACTCAGAGTCTTGTACTGTAAAATATAGGGAACTTAGTGTTTCACAGAATCCAGATATGGATGAAGTTACCTAATGAGGTTGAAGTTGATTATGAGAATGGATAGAAGTGATAGTAGCTCATTGGTGGGTTTATAAGTAATATTGTCATATTGAAGGTGAAGGTTTGAAAGAGCCATATAACTCAATGATTAACACAACAAATATAAATAAGTATTTGCTTGAACTACTTCAAAGGTAGGAATCTTGTACAAAGAGTAAATAATACATAGGTATGGGGGAACACTGTTACCTGCTCTTTTGGTCTGTTAATGATGCTGGAATAAATAACCAGGAATGAAACAGCTTTTGAAAAGGGAATTTATTAAGTTACAAATTTATTATTCTAAAGCCATAAAAATGTCCAAACAAAAAGGCATCCAGAGAAAGACACCTTGACTTAAGAAAGGCCAATGCCTGGGAATGTACATGGGTGGTAAAAGCAGGTCCTTGTTCCGGGTTCCATTGCTTCCATATTCTGATGCTAGTGTTTTCTTCTGTGAGTGATTATGGGCCTTCACTTATCTCCTCCAGGACAAAACACTGGATTCTGACTTACTTAGCATCTAATGGGAAGGCACAAGGCAATGTCTGCTGGGTTCTGCATCACCAAATGTCCGTATCTATGACTGTTTCCTCTGTCAGCACCCCAACATCTCCAAATATCTGTATCTCTGCTGGCTCTGAATCAACTGCTTCTCCAAGGGCTTCTGCATTTCTAAACACCTATATGTATGTCCACATCTAGGTTTCTCCAAATATTTCCCATTTTAAAGGATTCCAGTAAACTAATCAAGAGCCATCTTAAATGGGAAGACAGATTTCCATCTAATCGAAAGTTCACACCCACAACTGGGTGTCTCACATCTCCATGGAAACAATCCAATCAAAGTTTCCACTCCACAATATTGAATCAGGACTAAGAGAAACATGGCTGCCCTCTTAGGACTGAATCAAGAAAAGGGGCATGGCTTTTCTAGGGGTACATAATAGCCTTAAACTGGCACACACGCTATGGGCTATATGTAACAGGAAGACCAGTACCACAGCAACGCTAGGGTTAAATAACTAAGGGGGAAGGATAAGAGTTAAGGGAAGTTTGAGAATTTCTCTTTGTTGAGTGTGTTATGTTTCTCTTTGGAGCAATAAAAAATGTCAAAATTGAGAGTGATGGTGATTGGACAATAAGTGAAGATGCTGTGAGACACGGACTGTTCAATTTGGACATTATCCATGATGACCAATGAATTGAGGTGGCTGAAGTGTACAGTGACTGAGAAGCAGAAAGGCAAACTGCTGTGTACACATATGATGAAATACCGTGTGGCTACAGAAAGTAATGAAGTCATGAGTCATGAAATGATAGTGAATGAACCTTGAGCAAATTATGTTATGCAAAATAAACCAGAAGCAAATGCACAAATACTGTATGGTCTCTTTTAGAGAATACTTTCAAGAAAATTGGGGCCAGGACTGTAATTTTCTTATAGTAGTCACATTTTTTCCTGACTTTTCAGTGTTATTTATAGATTCTAAGACGCTGCGCTATGTGTGGATAACCTGGTAATTCCCAGGAACTTTGGGCACCTGGGTGGCACCTAAGATACAAACTTGGAGTTCTTCTAGATGTTCTTCTAAAACACTGGGTCTGCTCCTCCATGCCCTGCTTGAGCACAAGCACCTTGACAAGGCCAGGATCACTATTTTCCTCTGAACTGATGCTGTCTACTTCATGACAGTATCAGTAAGCAGGGTCCCTGCCTCTTCCAGACATCTCTGGCTCTCCTTTAGCACTCCAACCCACTTTCCTCTCAGCCCCTGGGGTAAGGCCACTACAATGAGCCTATCTTGATGCAGACCTTTGGAGCCATGCATTTTCAGTACCTTCTTCTTCGCAGAGCCCTACTACCTCCCTGAATTAAGAAGGGAAAGAAGAAAAAAAGGGGCCATTTCACATCCAGTTTAAGTTTTTATAAATTATCTTGCACACATTTTCAAATTCCATGCCAAAAACAAAATTCCATTGGTTCTCTTAAAAGTTGCAACATGAAAGCAAAGTTCCTATTTTCTCATCATCTAAGGAAACAATGCAAAGAGCAGAGGGGGGAGGAATAACTCCCATCCATTCCTCCTGTCTCCACCCTCACACCTCCCCTTGGAAGTTCCTCTAAGTATTACTTAGTCCCTCACACCTCCACAATGAGCATCCTTCACATTCTCACAAGTAATGGCTTTTTGTTTATTGTCAGCTGCAAAATTATAGTCAAAGTTGAAACCCAAGTCAACATATAAAAAACAAACTAAAACTGAAAGGAAATTTGTTTTTCCTATATAATGACGTCACAAAGACTTTTCAAAGATTTTACCTATACTAGCTTATCACAGTACAGAAAGGACCTTTGGTGAGGGAGACACACCTTGGGGAGTTGCTAAAATTGCATCTCTCTCTTTGATATCAAACTGTATGTGTAATGTTTTGCTTGTTTATCATCTGTGTCCTCGGCATAACTAAAAATTCCAAGAGGACAAAAACTTGTCTATTCTGTTTACTAGTGTATGTCTGGAACACACACTGTGCATAGCACCAACAAAGTACCTCAAAATAATTTTTGAACAAAATAATTACCATTTTTGGGATTCTCTGCACAACATCTTTATTTCACCTGTGAAAACAGGAGAAAATAAATTGACACTATTCCAGATACAATTTAAAAACGGCAAAGAGTTTGATAAAAAAAAAAAAAGATTTACTCTGTACAAATCAAACGTGCTATCCTTAACTTTTCTTTGGAAAGACGGCTTTGTTTCTGCCACTCACTGCAGAATGTGTGACTACTGAGAAGCACTTGGTCTGCCTGAGTTTAAATACACCAAGCCATTCAACCAAAAATTTTTCATTTTCCATCTCAAGCATTAAAGTACATAAGTTTGCTAATTGAGACACACTAAAGTTCTGAAATCAGTATAATATGTACATTTTCTTGTCTTAATTTTGGAACAGAAGTGAACCAGGGTACCAATTTTAGCTTTTGCATAAGAAACGACCAAAAAACCTATTTCATTGCAAATTCCCTATTTTATTATTTATCTCGTGTGCCCAGTTCTAGTCCTGCTCACAGCGCTTTTTTTTGTGTGTGTGTGTGGATTTTGCTGGGACACAGCACTGCCAGGATTGCAGTCGCCACAGCTGCCACTGCCCTTGTGGCTAAGCCGTCCACTGTGCAGCCCGCGGGGTCCCGCGCCTTATGCTGCACCATTTCTGCCACAGGAGCGCGTGCGGCCGCCGCTCCCCCCGCAGGCTGTGGCACAGGTTCCGCTGGCCTCAACCATCCCCAGGCAGCCTGCAAGCGCGGGTCAGGCTCTGGCCTGCAGCAGGGGGCGGAGCGCGCGTCCGGCGGCTTCTCGCAGGAGGTGGACTCCGGGCGAGAAGGAGGGCTCGCGCTGCGTGTGGCCGCACGGCCGGGTCAGGGAGGGCGGCAGGCCTTGGTGCTGCCACGTGGTGCCGAGGACAGCGTTGAGAACCCGCAGGACCGCGCCTATGCGGCAACGCGGCCGCCACTACTGTCCTGGTAGCTGGAGTGCGGCCAGCCGGAAACCTCTGAGAAAAGCCCCGGGTGTGGGTCACTAAACACTGCAGTGCGGGGGAGAACCAGGACCGGGCTGCCGTGGAGTTGGAGGCGCCGCCGGCACCGCGAGGTGCAGGGGAAACAGTCCATTTTAGGGCAGTTGGTGGAGACGGCGAGAACACGGAAGGAGCCGGCTGTGAAGGAAGATCGCGCCCAGCCGCAGGGGCTGCGCCTGCAACTCCTAAACCCGAGCCCAGCGGGCCTCACCGGGGGTGCCGGGCGGGTCTCTCAGCGGAGCCCCGCAACCAGGAGTGAGAACGCCAAGGGGAGCGTGGGGCCCGAGTGGGGCCATCCCAGGCTAACTCTACTTCAGCTCCGCCGGGGCGGGGTCCCGACAGCAGGTACCAGGCTCCAGACAGCAGGGCCGGCGTGGCCACATCCGCCTCCGGGGTCTGCTTCCCCCAGTCCAGGCGGATCCTCCTCTTGGAGTCCACGGCTCCCGCCACGGGGGCGGAGGGGGACAGGCTTCTTGGCCCGGGCCGCGTGGTCCCTGCCGCCCAGCACGGGGAGTCTGACCTGCTCGGTGTCCAGCCTGGGCCCCCCCCCCCCCCCTTACACAACCTGATGCCCCTGGCTTTCGCCGAGAACCCCATGCTGGTGCCATGCCCGGTGAGGACACCCATTCCATAGAGCACCGCAGTCCCGACACGCCCAGCACCCACCATCCACCGCCAGGAAAGCTGGGGTTACCGACGCGCGCCACCGAGCCCGGAGTCCGGTGGGTTGCAGCCGGGGTTCGCGTTGCAGGGCGTGCTGCACAGGGGCGGAGCGAAAAGGGACGGGAGTGGGGTGCCGCTTTCACAACCGCCGCCCGCGGCCGCACGGGAGACTGAGTTTAAATCCCAGAGGCAGCGAAGGCGATTACACCGCTGTTCTCGGCGTGTGCGGCGCAGCTCGGCGGCTCCGGGTGCCGCTCCCGTGCCCCGTGTGCCCAGCCAGGGCTCCAGTCCCGGGCCCTCTTGCAGCGTCTTCAAGGCTGGCAGCCAGCGGGGACCGAGACCCGAGGATTCAGGCTGGGCGGAGGCCGTGCAGCAGGCCCCACATCAGGTCTGCTGCGGAACACCTGCCGCGCAATCGGCGCGGGTGGGAAACGCGGCGCTTGAGCGGCGATAATGAAGTGGACCAGTTTGTTCACTGTGACATTTTGGGGGGCAGGGGGGACACTTACCGGCTTGCAGGCTCATCTCTCTCCAGTCAGAGAGGCAGGGCTGGGGGTTCGCGAACGCTGCGAGGAAGCTCCTGGCTGGCTCACTAAGACAGAAGCTGCCAGACTTCCCTTGTCACCAAAGTCCCTTTCCAGTGTCCATATCTCAGTTGAGAAGGAATTCAAGAATGAGATAAGCAAGTGCAACCCAGTCAGAAAGAATTACTGACAGCAAAGAAAGTGCACTATTAAGAATCCTGAGGGGGGCACGTCCCAGGCACGGAAGTGCGCACGTGGTTTAGCCCAACGGTTTTCAACGGTTTTTTAAAGAGAGAGAGAGAGAGATGGAGTTTGAAATGCTGTTAGATTGTGATTGGCTAGTGAGCATTCAAATTAAGGTGTGCAAGTGGGCAACTGTGATTGGCTGTGTATATATTCTAGTGATTGGTTGTCTATACATTCTTGTGATTGGTTAGTGAACATGCAAATTAAGTATTGTAAATAAACTATTGCAATAGGCAGTCTAGACTTTCTAATTAAGGATTGTAAATGGGTAATTGTGATTGGCCCATGCTCTGTGGGTTGAGCAGTGTATCCTGTTTTGCTCAAATGCTTTGGGTTCCTGGCTATTCTCACCGACCCTACCCCCCTGTTCTGGGTCAGAAGGAGCCTGAGGGTCAGCAAGTTGCTTTTCCTAAATCTAACCAGCTGCACTCTCAGGCTAAGTTATTGGAACTGTGTCACCAGCCCACCATTCCCTCCCCTCACACACAGAACTTGCAGGTTGAACAAGCCCAGGCCTGACCTCCCACGAGGGCAACCAGGTGGGGCTGGGGCACCAGGATACCGGGAAGCAGGCAGTGGAGACCTGCCCAGGGAGACAGGCTCGCAGGAGGCAGGCCTGCACACTGGCAGGGGCTCCACACTCGAGTGCCCTCACCATTATCACTCAGACACCACTGACAAAGCACACGTTCAAAAACACGGTTAAGAATTTCCAGGTGGTGACTATAATGCACTGAACACAACAAAGCAGGAACCTGCTCAGCATGGGCCCTGCCACATCCCTGCAGCGCTCTGGAAGGGCCGGCCAGACGCCATGCAGACTAAAAGACAGCGATATAGAAGCCATTCTCATGAGTGACCTCTGCATCCAGGGCATGGAAAGTGGAGGAGGGGAAAAGGTATCACATCTCCAAAAGAAATTGACACAAAAGAGACAAGTCCTTTGTAATTCTACATTTACAAGTTTTGGAAGAATCTTGGGGCAAGTGACGTGATGGGGTATAGGCAGGATTTGACCTCAGGGATGTCCTCTCCACCCTGTCTACCCAGCATCACGGCCTCCCATGGTGGGGTAACTGCTGACTCTTAGTGACTCAGCCCACCTCCCTGCAGCCTGGCTGAGGCCTGGGCTGCTTGCCCCAGCCTGTGGGGCTTGAAACCAGCTAGGATGGCCATTGGCCTGACACTTTGGGGCCCCTGCCCTCTCCTCTCCCAGTTGTTCCCAGAACCCTCTCCCTAGAGGCTATGACATGGGAGGTTCTCCTTTCAGGCCCTCTAATTGGGGATAGGGTCCACTTTGCTGCTGAAGAGGAAATATGCCCTGACCAGCTACAAGTCGTGGAAAGCTGTAAGTGAGCCAGAGATCTGTGACTGGGCATGCTTCCTTCTGGCTCAGGGGGGCATAAGTCACTAGGTCCATTGACAGATGGTGAGGAGGAGAGCAGGCACAGGCATCCACAATCCACACCCAAGCTATTTCTGACTGCTGACAACTCCAGTTGGGATAATGAAGACCGGTGACCCTGGTACCTGTAGCTGTCCCTGCCTGGAAGCTCCCATTCCCATCTAGACTACATGAACTCATGGTGGTATAGTGGGTCACAGGTAGACCTGTACACCAGGACAAGAGCAGCAGGTGAGTGATAGCTGACCAAGAAGCCCCAGGGCCCAGTGGGGTGCAATGAATAAACAGTGTCCAGGTCAATGGGGAGGCATCAGGGAAGGAGCCAGGATGCCAGAGACCTGAGTCCACCTGTAAAAGCCAGGAGAGGGTGATGTAGGGCAGGTGTGGACTTGGCCTCATCTTCAAAGGCTCAGGAGGGGACCAAACCACAGAAGGACTAGGAGCCAGGAGCCTCTTCACCATACCCTGACTCGCTGTCCGCTTCAGGTCCTGGCAATCCAGGCTTCTACCATGTCCCTCCATAGGTGGGGCCAATCCACAGGGGAGGGTCCTGGAGCCACAAGGGACTCTGGAGTCCCCTCCCCATCCCCCAAATAACAAGATTCCTCAAGGGCGTGTGGGCTGACAGCCTACCCTGAGCAACCCTCCCTTCACAGTCCTCTCCCCTGGTGGCCCCGTCTCTCCCCTGCTGCCTGTTTTCTACATTTTGTACACTGCTTGATTTTAGAAGAATTTACTCACTCATTCTCCTCTTTGCCTATTTATGAAATGGGGACACTAGTACTTCATAAAACAATGATTAACCAGTATAATCACATAGAAGAAAACATGTCCTAGGTTGTAAGATTGGACTCACTAAATGGACTTTTTGAGAAAGAACTTGTTTGAATGAACTTCTCCTTCCTTAGGAGAAAATCACCCACGCTTGTTCCTTCTGCCAAAATAGGTATTCATTGTCTTATCTGTTGCCCTTATGTCAAAACTAATGACCCAGCCCTTTACTTTGTGGACTTGTGAGCAAAGGACCTGTTTACAAATAGGCAACTTGCTCCCTTACGGAACCCCCTGGACAAAAAACAATTTTATTTGAAACATTTTGCCAAAGCATACCACCACAGGATTGTAGTTACCCATCAACAGAGCCTAGATTTGCAGTTTAAAAAAAAAAAACTCATTTTTTTCTTGCTTACACCTTAATTAAAAATAATCATTTTTTACCAAACTCCTTTGAAGTAGAACAAATGCATAAAAATGATTAATTGAGAACATCTGCCCACAATTATAAATATATGGAACTCAGCTTATAATCATTATAATAACATTTTAAAAGAAAATGATTTTTAAAGGAAAGATATGTTTCTTCTGACATTAAAATCCCAACTTACTAAAGTAAAAACATGAGTGAAAAAAAAATAAAATCATATGGCTTTTTTATTGCATGTTTATTTAGGCCAAACCAATATGAGGCTGCTAGATTAATTACTTTTACATTGTTAAGTACTGTACATAATTATTTCATCTAAGACTTGTCTAAGCCAAACCTGTGAATTACTGTTCATGCAGGGCAATGATGATAATTTATGTACTCCCTTTGAGCCATGGCCTGTTAATATATTATTTTATATTTGAAACCAGAAGTTAAAAGTTTGGAAGGAGCTTTTTTTTTTTTTTTTTTTCCAGATGGGGAAACACTGGGAATTGAACCTGGGTCTCGGACATGGCAGGTTCAGCAGAACCTGCCTGCTGAACCACCGTGGCCCACCCTGCAAGGAGCTTTTAAAGACTACTCCATGACTAAGTTCTAAAATGATAGATTTCAAAATTAAGGTTGACAACATGCTATGATATGAATTTATTTACATAATGGATTAGAATAGATTGGGTCTGAAAAATATATTTTCCCATGTTTTACTCTGATTGCTCCCAATTTGTTCTTTTTATTCTACCTGACTCACACCGTGGATATTACTTTGGGTCCTCAGTAGTTTTTCTATTCGTTTACAGCATGCACAAAATCTGATGGGTCACCCACTCTCTCACTGTGGCTGGTTAACCATTTAATTGCACCTACAAATAGGCAGTTAGCCAAATGCATAGAGAGGGGCACACACCACCATCAGCTCAACAGATAACACATAATGAAATTCTTTTTTTTTGTTTGCAATGGGCAGGAACTGGGAATTGAACCCGGGTCTCGAGCATGGCAGGCGAGAATTCTGCCACCGAGCCACCATCGCACCGCCCCCCATAATCAATTTTCGATTTTAAAAAAGCACCTCCTTACCCATCACACGTTTCTCTGACAGTTGTTAAAGTAGGCAACGAGTATATCAACAGCTTGAGCGTCGGCATCTTGCAAGGATTTCACAGACCGACCAACCATACGCCAAAGAACTTGGCAGCTTTTCTATCTTGTTTTTAATAAAATGGTATATCCACTCTTGTAAACCTGTCCAGCCAAATCTCCTTAACATACTTTGCAAAATCGGCGGCGATTAGCAAATTAGTTAGCTTTGGCACGGAGCTGTGCTCGCTTGCCCGTGACCGCCTGGAAGCCAGTTTTGATGCTGGCAACAGAGCATCGAGAATGACAAGTTTCGCACTGTAAGAAATAGAGTCGGGTGTCCTTCTGCAGGATTGTGTCTGGTGATCGGCACGTGTGGCAGGTGACGTATTCCTTGATATATCTTCTCAAGACATTCTCTATCTGTTTCTGTTGAAATCTTCCTTTAATTACAAGTTGGTTATTACCATCTATAGAACCACTTGTACCCAATTCAGCCAATAGAAATGCAAGGAGATGTTTAGGCTGACGATGCAATAGTTTACAGATATCTGTAAAGTTGACAAAAGAAGTTTTCTTGGTTCCTACTCGGACAACCTGTGGAGGTTTCATGACAAATTTCCTTTTCTCTCCAGCAACCATATCTGGATTCTTTTCCCTCATGATGTTGAAAACTCGATTCAGTAACTCCTCATATGTATAGTCTCTTTCTGATCCAGCCCAAGCAGGGCCTGTCTGGTTACTGAATGAGATACCATCATCTTTTTTGCTCTCTTCATCTTCTAAAGCTTCATCTTTCTCTAGTATTTCATCCTCATCTGGGAACTTGACATTTTTCTTTTTCTTCTTTTTATTGCCAAGCATAATGTCAAGGTCGTCTTCTGGTTCAGCTGGTTCTTGAATATCACTTTCAATCTTTAGATCCTTTACACCTTCTTCAGCTTCATCAATATCAAATATCTTTTTTGTTTTTTATTTTTAAAACGTTAAGATCAACTTTTCAAAACTTGAAAGCCACCCTGCAAACTCAGGTTTCCAAGATATTCTTACATAGTTTGAAAGAGAGCTTCAAAAGTTTTATAAATTCAAAAACTCAATCCAATTTTAAGAGATGCCATAAAAGTAAAAAGAAGGAACGAAATGAAATCAATAAAGGCAAAAGTAAAAAAGGAAATAAAAAAAACAACAAAGAAACATGTTTTAGAGCCTACTTGGGGCTCAGAGCAGGGTCCGTAGATAGGTGGCCTCACCATCTCCCAGAAGCTCGGTAGCGATGAGGAGCACCTGGCACCACCCACACCCACCTAGCTCAGAATCTGCCTGTTGATTAATTAACAGCATTAATTAATTAACATTAACACCTGAGGAGCACTAGTACAGAGGTGCACTCAACAATCCCTTAAGATTATATGTGGATCAAAGGATTCTCCTGCACGGAGATTTGAGAAATGACCCAGCTTCCCACTGGGAGAACCTGAGGAAACAACAGGGGATCTGGGATCCCATTTTTATGGGGAGCCTTTGGAAACCTGGAGGTAAAAAAGAGGCCCAATGAGGCAAAAGTGAGTACAAAAGAAAATAAAATGTATTAAGCAAGACGCAAAGATCTTCCAGCTCCGTTCATGTAACGAATGAATTGGATGTTAATCTTTTAGACAGAAGACATATAGTGGCTATTTCCTGAAGGCTTTTCACTCAGCTTGTTTTGAAGAATTGTGGAGCGTCTAAAGGGGATGGGAAGTTCTCTACCCTTCCACAAGGGTTGGTCGTTTGTTTGTATGAAACATGTGAGTTTTGCAATGTGAAGACTTTCAACTAATAACTGTTTTCCTCCTTAAAATGCAAGCACTTTCTGCACAATTAGCTTTCCTTGCAGAGCTCTCAAACTGTTCAACCACTAGAGATCTGTATTACCTATTTAAAACAAAATCATAATCAACTGGCTGAGACTTTCAGCTCTCAATTTCAAAACCTATTTCTATGTTCTAAGATTTAAAATCTCTTTAAGACATAACACTAGGGAATAAAAATTACACATTAATAAATGAAGGAGAAATGCTAATGGGAACATCTTCACTTGGAAAGAGACTGAGTTTTCCCTGCTATTTCTGGTAGACAGCTGAGCATACCTTCAAACTCTTAAACACAGAAATGAACAGCCAGTCACAAATCACAGAGATGAAAATTTATTTTCTGCAAAATGCCTAAATAAAATAGCTCCCAATATACTTTGATATGTGCTCTAACATTAAATTTTAAAGCAGTTATTTTCCTATTGTAAGATATTAAAGTTCAGTTTTAGTTTAATTCATTTAAAACATCATGTACTACTTGTTTAAATAAAATTTTCTTTTATTGGTCATACTACATTTGATTAAAAATCAATGTCCTTTCATAGCTCCTTCCAATATGAAAAAGTTAGAATGGCCATAGCCCAAATACCCCTAAAGTGTGGGGGAAAGATCAAAGGTGGTGGTGGAGTTATACAGAGAAGGTACGTTTTAACAAACGAATATGGTGGTTGAATTATTAAATTGATATTTCTTTTAGTCTCTAGTATCTCAGAGCAACTAAAAGTAAAAACCTATAATTGTGGAATTATAGCCCATACCAAACTCTGAAATCTGTTCTACAACTAATTGTGGTGCTGTGCCTTGAAATTTATTGGGTTTTGGTATAGATGTTATTGTTCACAAAAAAGAAAAAAAAGTCGATTGTGATGATAGAAGAAACATTTATTCCTTCTAGCCGCCTATGCTCTGGAGCATATAGAAGGAGAAATCCGAGAGGATGGTATGGTAGCCCATGACAAACTCTGGGATCTCTCCTGTAACTACTTGTCGAAGAGTGCTCTGAAAACTATTGCTTTTTTCTTTCTTTGCTTTGCATGATAATTATACAATTAAGAAAGGTAAAAAAAAAAAAAATTAATGTCCTTTCAGGTTTACTTTATAAGGCTCTGCTGCAATTTTACAAACGAATGGCCTGGTTTAAAGTTATAATAAAGGTGTTGGTTGGAAGGGTTGTCCTGCTGCAATTCGGTTACCCCAGGTTTTTGCTGTGCTCCATGTTTGCCCAGGGATTTGGGTCTACCCTCTGCCAGCAGCAGCCCATGAGATCTGCTTTGACAGAAGGACCTTCCTGTTTAATAATGATGAAACCTTTTCATAGCATGTGGAGCAGGCCTTCTAAAGCATTGCCTAATCATATATTCACATATTTAAATGAAGTAGTTGACAATATCACAAACATAAAAGCTGTAATTTACTGAGTACTGCACCAGGGGTTTGGGATTCTGATGCTAGATTTTTATAGCTTCCAATTACACTTGCATTTGAAGTAAGTGGCTACATTTGTTGCCAGGCAAGGTGTAACATAAGAGGCGTTTGAAAAAAAAAAGCAAACAACCGTTTTTAACTAGAGAAGTTGTAGATTTACAGAAAAGTCATATAAGAAAATACAGTATCACATATTCAGCCCCCCATTGATGACACTTTGCATTAGTGTGGTAACTTTGTTACAATTGATGAAAGAATACTGAAATATTACTGTTAACCATGGTCCATAGTTTAAATAAGATGTATTTTCTGCATACATCATCCTATTCTTAACACCTTGTAATAGTGTCATACATTTGTTCTAATTCATGAAAGAACATACTTATATTTACACTATCCACCACAGTCCATTATTCACAGTCCCATGTTTTATCTTCTAACTTTCCTTCTAGTAACATCCACTACCCAAACCTTCTCCATTCAACCACATGCACCAGCATAATTCAGTACTGTTAATGTGCCACCACCATCACTACCCACTTCCAAACATTTACAACCCACCTAAATAAAAATTCTGCAGAAATTAAGCATCAGCTCATTTTCTACGTCCAGGCTTGCCTGGTAACCTATATTTTAGATTCTAATTCTGAGTTTATTAATTACAATTAGTAATATCAGTGAGATCATACAGTATTGTTCTTTTTGTATCCGGCTTATTTCCCTCAACATAACATCTTCAAGGCTCATCCATGTTGTAGGTATCAGGACTTCATTCCTTCTTACACCTGGATAATATTCCATCCTTATTTATATATCTCATTTTGTTTATCCATTCATCAGCTGATGGACCCTTGGGTTGCTTCTATCTTTTGGCAGTTGTGAATAATGCTGCTATGAACAATTGTGTGCAAATGGCTGTTCTGGTCCCTGCTCTCAGTTCTTCTGGGTCTATACCTAGTGGCGGAATTGCCAGACTTTATGACAATTCTATACTTAGCTTCCTGAGGAACTGCCAAGCTGTCTTCCACAGTACCTGCACCATTTTCCATTCCCACCAGTAGTGAATGAGTGTTCCTATTTCTTTACACCCTTTCCAACACTTGTAGTTTTCTTCTTCTTTTTTTAAATAGTGACCTTTCTAGTAGGTGTGAAATGATATCTCACTGTGGTTTTAATTTGCATTTATCTACAGAGGGGCCAGCGTCTCCAGAACATCAACCAGTTCCATCCCCCTATTCCATATTATCGACAGCCCCTTCGAATATGAAAAAGTTAGACTAGGCATAGCCCAAACACCCCTAAAGTGTGGGAGAAAGATCAAGGTGATGGTGGAGTTATACAGAGAAGGTAGGACTTAACAAACAGGTATGATTGTTGAATCATTCAACTGATATTTCTTTTAGTCTCCAGTGTCTTAGAGTATCTGGAAGTAAAAACCTAAAATTGCAGAATTGTAGTCCATACAAAACTTAGAAATCTGTTCTATAACTAATTGTTGTGATGTGCTTTGAAATTTTTTGCTTTTTTGTTTATATGCTATTTCTCACAAGAAAAGAAGAAAAAGTCGACTGTGATGCTAAATGCACAGCTATATGATGACACTGTGAACCACTGATGGTGCCCTTTGGATGATTACACGGTATGGGAATATAAAATATGTATCAATAAAAAATAAATAATTTAAAAAATCACATGAACCCATCCTAAAAAAAATAAAAGGAGTATTTGTAGAATTAAACCCACGTGATTTAAAAAATATTCATATAAACCTTTGAAAAACAGGAGTAGCTTAATATTGTTAAATAAAAACAGCCACGTCTTCTGAGTTTCAGTGTTAAGTACAAGTTGAATTAAAAAAAAATCGCATTTATCTAACAGCTAGTGTTGTGCATCTTTTCATGTGCTTTTTAGCCATTTTGTATTTCCTCCTTGGAAAAGCGCCTATTCAAGTCCTTTGCCCATTTATAATTGGGTTGTTTGGCTTTTTATTGTTGAGTTGTAGGATTTCTTTATCTATTCTGGATATTAAACCCTTATTGGATATGCAGTATCCAAATATTTTCTCCCATAAGTAGGTTGCCTTTTCACTTTCTTGACAAAATCTTTTGGAGCACAGAACTTTTTAATTTTGAAGCGGTCCCATTAATCTATTTTTTTCTTTGGTTCCTTGTGCTTTGGGTGTAAAGTCTAGGAAACCACCGGAGAGGGTCTCTTTTCAAAAACACATTATTGAATAACGTTTCTAGCCTGTGATCCCTCCTGAAGTACAAGTACATCTAGTATGGCTTCCCTCTCATTCTGTCACTGTATTAAAATACAACAATTTGCAGTGTTATCTAGTGGATCAGCTGGATTCATTTCAAAGGCTCTATTTAACAAGGGGAAAAGGACCCATCTCAATCCTTTGTAAAAGTGTTTTGTATGTTCTCTCAGACAAATTGCCTAATGTTTTTTACCAATTTCAAAGCTAGGATTCAAGAATAATTTTAGTAATATTTTACACTGCTTGTCTGCATAATGCAAATGGTCAATTCTACAACAGAAGGAAACTAATTCACAGTGCAATGATCTGTACTACAAACCACGTAATTTAAAGGCGTTAAAGTCATCTTCATTGTCGGTTGCATTTCTGCGTATGGCCAGCGGCCATATGAATGAACAATTTTCACACTGAAATGTTGCAAAAAAATACCTGCTTTACCCTACATCGAACAAACCTGTCCGAGTTCCTGACTCATCTATTTAAAATGCTGTCACCTCATATTTGTACCCAATATGAGTACAAACCTATAATTAAGTATTAGAACAGTGTTCACTTGTATATGTATGTGCAAAAAAAAAAATGCTGCTATTGTAGCAGCTGATTAAACAAAAATAGGAAGATCTTAGGTTCTGGAGAACTTCGCAGGTTACAGCTGGGAGAGAAGCATAAAAACCAGGGCATTGAGTCAGCCCCAAACCCAAGTCCTGGCCCTGGCACCAATTAGTGATATGGACCCTTGTGGGAAAAAAAATGGAGCCAATAATTGTGTGTGTCTGTATTTCTATGAAATGAGAAAATGCCAATGGAGGGAGGGGCACAGGTTTGACATCCAGTTAAGTGTTCAATTAATAGCTGTTAACTACTAATTTCTCTGATTCTCTGTGACTTCATCTATAAAATGTTAATATAATATAATGGCAATAACAATAGTTACTTCGAAGTGTTGTCTTGAGAAGTAGATAAGATGAAGTGTGTGAAACAATGCCTGGCAGCTGCTGTCCCCCAACCCTCCCCCCAAAGTTGGAACCCGAAAATTAGAACACAACCTGGTAGAGTGTCAAGGATGAGTCATTTCTGGATTTAGACTCTTTAATTTATATTTTCCTTGAGTGAGATGGCTGCATTAGCTAGATTAGTTTGTCTTAATTATATTTTCTGACCTGGATGGAGACTTAAATTCTTAAATTCTACCAGATTAAGAAGATAAAACATTGCATTGAAATTAGTGTCCAACCAGAGACAGAAACCACAGTCAGAACAGCTAACAAGCTCAAGTTAAGAGTCTGTTCAATGTGAGGGAATTGAAAGAAAATACATGATCTTGCTTAAAATGCTATTTCCAACCTTTTATTACCCTACCCCTAGCGATTCAGAGAAATTTGTTTTCCCTAAAATACTGTATAATATCTCCTTACAGTAGAAAAATACTGGCAGAGGGACTGAAAGAAGTTGTGACTCGCTAGCTTCTTGTTAAAGACAGAATACTGATTAAATTACAGGCATTATTTTAACTCAACTTGGTTTTCCCATTCTATTGGGATTTAGAATTAGAATTGCCATATTTTATAACGAGCAATGAAAAGAACAACATCCAGATACTGATATACAACCAAGATGGTTTTACTCAAAGGAAAATGACTAGACTTCAGCAGTTTGGCCTTTACGCAGTAATTTCCAAAGGAACACTGCAGTTACCAAAGAGGTACAAACTTCCTGAAATCCAGGGACCCTCACCTGAACCCAAGTCCAGCTCAATTTGAGCTAATTTCCGTGTTTTTTGCATGAGAAAAGAAAAACGCCTTGTTTAAGATTATGCACTGTACATCCTCAAAATGTTCTAGTTCCTTGCAGAGCAGTTAGTGATGTAAGTGATAAGAGGGGTACCGAGAAATAAATTCCTGTGGCCCTAAAATAACTGTATTTGCACCATTAACTAGCGAGGGCCAGGAATCAGAGAACTGGGAAGATTAAATTAGATACGTTACCATATATAAAGGGACAGCAAAGTCATAGGTTCTCATCAAATGGTACTTTTTTAATTGGTAAGGACATGTATATATGAATAACATAAAGATGAACTCAATTTTTTCTTGTCTGTGTTTTCTAACATTAAGATGCCTCCTAATATTAGTGCTTAATAATTATTTCCCCAAATTTAGGACAATTTGAAATATACTTGATAAAATCTTATTTGACAAAAGTCATGACAACGTGTAAGAATGATGGCATTTGTTTTATCATAAATCACTTTATTTTTCTAAATGTTTTCAGCCACTACCAATCTCTGGCATTGAGTTATTATGTTTCCAGAATAAAGGCAACTGTAGTTTTTCTCATTCATTCATGATCACTTCTCATTTCTTACTCTTGGGGGAGTATCCAATGGAAGTCTGTGAGGCAGCTGCCCCGTTTTGGAGAGGCAAGGCATCACAGATTCTTGAATTTTCCTTGACTCCATCTACTGGAAACAGTGACTGCGTCTTTTGCCTAACCTGGTAGGAAAGGAGCTGTAGAAAATCACATTAGTAGGGGAGAAACTATTATTCTTCATTTTCTTGTTTCCAATCTGCAAATACAGATTGCTAAACATGCCTACCTCCTAATACTCATTAGGAAATCTTGAAGATAGCAGGACTAGAAAAAAGCATGGGGATAATGAGAAACAAGAAACCATTAAAAGAATAACACAAAGTCTTCTCATGTAGACGATATATATGTATTTAGAACTAGTTGCATTTGAAATTTTGCATTAATTAATTTTATTCCTAGTTACATGTGGATGGATGCCATACACTCAATCCCAAATGCGTCTTTTCTATTTTGAATTTTAGTTTTTGTTGATCTCAAAGATAAAATAATTTAAACTGAATAACTGACATTAGAAATCACCTCATATTTAGTAGTAACCCTAGAACTTATTAAGCACATTTCTGTATGTGTCTAAAAGGCAAAGGTTTCATGAAAAATAATCTAACAAGGTATTGTGCACACCTAACTCTTGATTACTTGAGGAGTTATATTTTCAGGTCCAGAGACACAGGGTTACAGGCCAGTGATGGGCAAAGTTTTCTTGAAGTACAACAGAGATGCCAAACAAGGTAAGTGGGTATCGAGAAAGAATTGACACAAAATGCCGAATTGTAATGATCAGTTGTGGGTCAGAGCTACAGAACCAGCTATTGGGGACTGAATCTCGGCCAACTTTTTTTTTATCTTGTATGCTGTATGGCAGGGGGTCACATTTCGTTCTTTTTCCATGTGACTATCCCTTTATTACAGCACCATTTGTTTGATTTTTTTTGGAAGTTCATGGGCTGGGAATCGAACCCGTGTCTCAGGCATGGCAGGCAAGAACTCTACCACTGAACTACCTTTGCACTCCCAACTTCTTTTTAAAATCAGCAAATTTTGGTGATATTTTGAGACTATTTTACAGCATTTTAATGTCTTTAACCTATTTAGGTTTTTAAATTCCATTTCTTCCTCTCTCTCTAGTATCCCACTCTAAATATCTCTAATTTCTACCAGTCAGTTCATACTCTTCACTATTTAATGACTCTTTTACTATTTCTTGTTTTCTAAGGAAATTGACCTATTTGTATTTGTTTCTTGAATATGCAGGCAAACTGCTGCCTCAGGGCCTTAGCCTTGGCTTTATTTTAGTCAAGAGCATCTTTTATCATATACAAGCAGAATTCTCTCCTTCACTCAGAGAGCTTTCCAGGAACACCCTTTTAAAATGGCAACACCCCTCCCCCCACTTTTTCCACACTCTATCCCCTACTCCATATCATCCAACATTTTACATATCACCTATTTTTTTTTTTATTGTTTTTCAGTTCACATGTACTAGAATGCAAGACACTCTATGAGGGCAGTAATTTTTGTCTGCTTTTTTCATATTGCATCTCCAGTGCCGAGAATAGTGACTGGCATGGAGGTGTTCAAAAACACTTCTCAAATGCATCACAAAAGAATCTGTTGCAAAATGCAGCCCTGAATATGAAAGGCTTGTGTCTGATATCATTTTCACTCTCAGAAATATTTTTACTTTTGTGACATTTCTTTGATATTCCTATTTTTAGAGTCAGAGAAAAGAAACATAAGGGTTAACCCACACTGATTCAATAAGTACCTTCTAGGCCATGATAGCTGCAAACTGGAATGCCATCAGAAGTCGGGCAGTTAAGTAAATGAGAGAAGCAACTGACTTAAGGCATTAGGGAGTGGTGGGGTCTTTGACAAACAGGGAGAGTTCATGTACTGCCTTACTAAAAAAACATACAGATTTGAAAAAAGAAATTTAAAACATAGCCCTGTCTGAAGAAAATGTGTCTACACATGCTGTCATAGGTTCCCACTAGGTGCCAGTTTTGGGCAACAGGGCCATGGAGACATTTTCTAAGTCTTTCTTTTTCCTACACTATTTCCTATTATATACTTAGACTCAGGTATGTGCCTAACTTCACATCTGGACAGGAATACTGAACAGATCAAATCTAATTACATTTGTTTTCTAACCAATTTGTATATCACTTTCCCCTTTTGGGAGAGAAATGACCCTTCTTGGGTACGCAGCATCTAAATGATTTGCAGCGTTTCATTAATAAAGTTAACTAAAACTAATTACACATATTGAATAAAAGTTTCTTGTGCAATGAATTTTTCTATTTAGCTAAATTGTTAGAATGAATTGAAGAAGATTGCAGAATTACTTTCTCTTGTAATGTACACACATGCACAGGTACACACTCATCCATACCACACAGAATGAATAATGACACTACAGAAACTTACAAAGAAAAAAAACTGAAGGATCTAATAAAAACTACAAAGATTTCAAAACATGTTTACATCTATGCTAAGCGCGTAAAAATCAGAAAATAGATTAAATAGCTTATTCTTATCTTTAAGTTGTTAAATGAGGCTTGTTAGATTTGTCACATATTTTAAAGAGTCTAAAATAAATTTAGTTTTCAGCTCTATTAATTGTTTTATTCGACATGCAGATTCTCCTTCACTGTATTTTCTACCTTTTAATTCAGATGATGTGCATTTGTCTAGCTTATCCACCTAATTAAATCTACCTTATAGCAGAAGTTCAGGGGAACATCCCACTACTTCAGTCGCCCCAAATCAAGCTAAGGCACTGCAGGCCAGCACTTCTCACAGCACCATTTCCAATGCTCCCTATCTGTTCAGTGTGTATAGTAGATAAACATGCCATATGTACAACAGAGAGTATCATTCACTAGTGGCTTAGTGTAGAATAAACTACAGCTGGCCAATCCGTGTTATGAAATAACCTTACTCATTGCATAAGAACCTGCTGTCATCAATGACTCAGACTGGCCTTGCTTTCACACCACTAGGCAGGCTGCATTTCTTGCTCTGCATTGCGAAGGAGGACACTAAGTGGCTTTATCCTCCCGCTCTGGGCGCTGACGATGTGGGAGGGACCAGGACATAGTAAAGCACCCGCCTCGTACCTCTTCCTCTTTGACCTGAGAGCATCAGGAGCAGCCAAGATGTAGGCTCGGGGTCAAAAGACAACCTTTATGCATTGCCTCCTTTGATCTACAGCAGCTCTGTTTGCTTTTCATGGTGCCCCACACTGTGTGTGGTTGTATTTTGGTCTTGTCTGAATGAGAGGAGGTGAAACATTGCTCTTGATTGGTTTTGAACTTGTGTTGTCACATTGTTCCTGTGGCTCCCTGGGTGGGTCCAGAGTCTCTTTAAATTCTGAAAAGTTGCTGAAGGTTTAGTTTTGGTTAACTGGTTACCCCCGTGGCAGGTCTGCACTGTATTATTACATTTCTGAGATATCCTAGACCTTTCCAACATTTTAAAAGTGACTCCTATTTGTCTAAGACTCTTAAAAAGATCAACTATGCAGTTGAAGGGAGGGATAAGAACACTGGGTATGGGCCAAAAGTTCTTCCTGCCAGCAAAACAGACCTTCTAAATTTAGAGCTCAGAATGGGCTGCTTCTCTGAGGTCTTTCAAGTGCTTAAAAATATTAATAGTTATATAATTTAAATCAGAATATCTTACATAGTTATGTACTAAGCATACCTATCTATATTCTATAAGCACAGGAACAATATAACTATAGATAAATTGTACAGATAATAGGTATTTGGAGTAAATCTGCTTACCATATAAAGAAAGCTACATTTTTGTTTACTGAAAATGAAGAGCTAAACTTTACCCTGCCCAAAATGAGAATTTCATATTTTAAAATTACAAACTGGGTCTAAACTTTTATTATTTATCCTTTCATTGAAAAAATACTATTAAATGTATTAAGAGAGTATTGGTTAGATATTTATTTCCCTTTCTCACAGATGTTATATAGTTATTTCAAATCTTTGATGATTCAATGACTCAAAGACAAATTTGTTTTTAATTTTTTTGTCTGGTGTAACACATAGTCATTAGTCCAGGAACCAAATATAATTGACCTGCTATGTATAGGTGACTGGAAAGTAACTGAGACTGATGTTTTATTAAAGGAATCAAAATGCTGATTAAGGCTTTTAGGAATATACTGTAAGAGGAGGGGCGAATACGAATTAAAAATTGAAGCAAAACTCCTATCCATGCTATATATCTAGTTTGGAAATAAAAATGGACACTTCTAATATCATGTACATTTCCATAAAGAAAACTGAGAAGTAAGGGTTCTAATACTTATTTTGCTTGGCTCTCCAATTGCTAAAAAACAAAACAAAACATAAATCAGCTTTAGTTAAGGCAATACAATTTAGGAAAAACAAAATCTTACAGAATTTAAGGAGTAAAGAATAATACTGAACTTCAAGTACAATCCAACATCTTTCCTACCTTTGCTTACTTGGAGAGGCCAGTGACTCAGGTGAACTAGCCAATGGCCACAGACTTCAGTGCGCAGCTCAAAATAACTGTCTGTACCTCTTTTAAAAAACGTTAAAAAATAGAGAACTTCAAACTTTAGAAGAGTATATAAAATACTTAATTCCATATCTTTTAATATGAAAGCAAATAGGAAGAAGAAAAACAAACAGATCTCCTGGAAGCTATATACCAGATTGACTACTGGGGAGAAAAATGGAATTTTAAAAATATTTAGAAGTTTTCCAAAGCAGTTTAAAAGAGCAAAAAAACCTTTCTTAGCAACTGATGATTTAAGTCCGATGCATTATCAATAATGTTGGGTACAGCAGCACCGTCCAATAGCACTTTCCATGACGATGAAATATTCTCTGCCAGTGTGGCAGCCTTGGCATTGTGCCACCTAAGCACTTCAAGTATGGCTAGTGCAATTCAGGAACTACAATTTTAATTTTACTTAATTTTATGAAATCTAAATTTAAACGGCCACCCGTGGCTAATGACTACCGTATTGGACAGTTTAAAGGTCTACAGATTTTACATCACCGAACAGGGGCTTTTAAACATCTCAATCAGGTTGTCTCCATTTGTTATGAGTAGATTTCAACATAAGTCCTTTGGCCCTATGAAACAGGCTTGGAAAGGCTGTTTGCACATTACTCGTTTAAATCAATAAGGGATTAGGCAAAAATTTTCAAGGGATATTGCACAGTGCAGGAGGTCTTTCTGAAAATACTTCTTTGTATTTGAGTACAGTGCCTGTGGACTGGGATAGGACTCTGGAGATTATTTTGCAGGAAAGGAGGGCAACGTTGCTACTTAGTGGCAGAATTGGTAAAGCATCAGTTCTTTAACAACAACAACAAACAAAACTATTTTCTTAGAATTGAGCATGTCTTGCTTATTCATCTGAAACTTTATAAGATGTGAAAAAGTTTAAAATCTTATATAATGTTTCTCTGGGGTTTTGTTAGTCTGAAGCAGAACATCATAGTTATTTTGGAAATATTGCTACAAATGTATGAGCGTTAGAAACGAAGGGCTTCCAAACACAGCAGAAACTCCTTGGATTAACTGTTCCACATCTTCCATTGTAGGGCTGATGGGATATTACGGACAAATAGCCAGTACTCTTACAATGTAAAATAAAGCTTCCTGTCTTAGTACGTTCCTTACTAGGATATGTATCTTAATGCAGTTTTTCCAGAACTAGATTTTTTGCAGAAGACATGCACAGGACAGCTTCACGAGCTTAACTACACCTCAAAAGAATAAGAAAAATTAAAAAAAAAAAAAGTAAAGATATCCAGTGACAGAACTCTGTAGAATGTTACTATTTTTGTCTGCAAGATTAAAACTATCCTAAATAGTTTCCTAACACCACTGTGAAGTGCCTTCCCAGCAAGAGCTACCTACTTGACAATCTAGCAAAAAATAAAAAATAAAAAAAAGAATGTCGGCTCTGACTTTCTGTCTCCCCACCCACCTCCCCTCTACTTTGATAAAAAGTATTTTTTGTGTGATCCCATAACTGAAAAAAAGTTATGGGATCACAAAATCCTCAGAATGAGAGGAACTGCTCTTTTCAGTCTCTCTAGAAGGACTCGGGAGGTCGTGCTAATTTGGAAAACTGAGGGTTTGTTCTTTGAGTTGCATTTTTTTGGTGGGGTGGGGGAACCTATGAGTAGGGTATTCATTTTATGAATCATGTCTTAACAGGCCCATGGGATCGAACACGGACCTACAGAGCAGTCTCTGCCCAGCCCTGCACTCTCAACAAGAGTAGATGTCAGGCTATGTGGGGACTTGGCCATCACCTCCCATCTCCCATTGCCCTTTTTCCTTTATCTTACCATTAGGAGTAACGGCGGGAGTTTGTAAGACTGAGATTCTCAGGCATTTGGGTTTTCTGAAGGTCAGAAGATCAAGTTTTAAGGTTTATGGTCTTGATGCACATGCCTCTGGAAGTGAATGCTGGTAGGGAGGCCCCCGAACCCAACTGACAGAGCCCAGTCATTGCTCTCCTGGCCCTCCTAAGCCCTACAGGGATGCGCTGCACAGCTCAGTCACCTCCGGAACTATGCGCAGGGGGTTCTTGCTGCCGGGCTGCAAATCTCTCACATGGTGTAGCATCAGTATATGAATGCACACATTTCAGTCATTCTGGGGCTGTTCACATTTAAAATCATGTAAGCAAACATGCTTATAAACTGTGTATTGGAGGGGATGTGACAAGTCTGGAATTTCATTCTTCTCTGTTTCTTATGTTTCTGTCACTGGACCACGTACAGTATGTGTCACTTCTTGCATTACCTCCACTGCTTATGCATTAGAGAAAATTTACTGACAGATAACAATGCTATAGATGGGAGTCATTTACCTGGATGCAGACTTTCTTGGATGGCTTCAGTTTCAGTGACTTATTCAGACAAAAACCCAGTCATTTAAAGTCAGTTTATAATGTCTCATCTGGAAAGAAAAAAAAAAAGATTAAAATGATTCATTGAATATGGTCTATATATATATTTTTAACTTTACAGAGCAAGCATTACCACCGCATTTTAAAAGTGTTTTGAAGGGAATGGAACCATCTGGTCTACATCAAGAATATTTTCCCTTATTTAGAGTTAGGTTTACTAAGTGGCTTGCTATCATGAGATCTAGTTCTCATCCTCTCCACTTATAGTAAACATATTCCCTGATATCACTGAAGACATACACTATTAGAAGGGAGGAAAAAAAAGTTTTGGTGTAAAATAGAGCTGCCTTTACAGATACTTTCTGTAGATGTACATAAGAACTATTGTAATTGGAATGAATTTTCACCTGAGAATTTACAATTAAACTTTGCTAAATGAGTCCATCTCCTTCTTAACGAGTGTTATTGTACCATGATTTTTAAAAATCACCTTTAAAAAATTTTCTGTTTTTCTTTTTCACAGCAGTAATCCCTGCATGTGGCACAAATGTCAAGTTACAGAAGAATATAAAATAAAGTCTCCTAGCCCTCTCTAACCTGCTCTCTGGATTCATTTCCCAGAGACACTCACTACTAAGCTTCTTATGTATCCTTTAGGAATTTTAAGAATATATATACACATGTGCATATCCATGTTTTTTTCTTTTATCCAAATGGAGTAATGATATTCTGCTCTTTGCCTTCTTTTTTCCCTTAGTAACATGACTTGCAGAGCTTTCTGCATTAGCATACATAAACTGACCTCACTCATTTTGATGACTATGCAGTATGCCATTCATTGCAATGATCTATAATAATATATTTGACCAGTTCCCTACTAATATGTCTTCATTTTTGTTTCCCTTTTGAACTGTTACAAAAATGCCTCAATCATTATTTTTATACATACACATTTTGAACTGATTTGATTATATACACACAAAAAACATATACATATTCTAAACAGCAGAATTCTTGGGGAAAATTATCTGCACGCTCTAAGTTTTTAATCGCTATTTACAAAATGTCCTCTATAAAGGTTACACTAATTTATGATATCAAAAATCCAGCTTTTTATCCAATTCTAATTTTTTTCTCGATATAAGTGAAAAAGTTTTGATTTATATTTTTAGTTTATAAATGAGGTTCAGCTTCTTCTCGTTTTCTTTTTTTATTAGAGAAATTGTATATTTACAGATAAATCATGCAGAAAATACAGAGCTCTTATTACTCCCTGCTATTAGAAACACCTTATATTAGTGTTGTACATTTGTTACAATTGATGAAAGAATATATAATTGTACAATTAACTATAGTCCATGGTTTACATTATTTGCAATTATTCTCCTACTAATTTTCCAAGTCATGGTTTTTGCTCAATTTTCAATTATGTTGCTCATTGATTTCTTATTATAGAGTTCATGTTATGTTAAGAAAACTGCCATTTTATATTTAATGCATGGCAAGTAGATTTCTAGTTTGTTAATCTTTTTAACACAGTGCTTTTTTCCTTGCCTGGGCAGGCACCAGGAATTAATACAGTGTTTTTTTATCATCTAAAAGTTTCAGTTTTTTACATGGCTAAGTTTGTTAATATTTCTCTTTATGGATTTGGTTTTAAATACAAAATTGTTTAAAGTTGAAGAGTTATTCAAGAAGATTGTGTATGGGTACTTAAAAAAAATGAACACAAACTTTACATAGCATTATCTGTTATATAGAAGAATTTGTTATTAGAGGGATCTATTTTTGCCCTTATTTCATGGCTGTTTAATTGTTAAATAGCAAAAGAAATTTCTCATAGGATGATTTCTCCTACAAAGCACTACTATGGTGGGAATTCTGTGGACTCTTCTGTAAGGCTTCGCTTACCACAGGAAAATAAAATATCAGATTTGCAGGGAGCATTCTCCACAGAGCTAACAGTGCTGGTCTCAGGCCTGAAATCCAGAGTGGATTATAAGGAATGCAACAGAAATTCCAAGACAAACAGCAGATAAGAAGTATAAATGCAATCACGTTCATTAAAGGAAGTTCTGAAAGTCAAAAACGAAAAAAAATCATTTTTTTGTGATTTTAACAACCCAAAGCTTTTAGAATTTATCTTTTTCCTAGTGTTTCTTTTCTCCTCCACAAACACGAGAAGATCATAAATGATTTTACTCGCTAATCAGTGCTGACAAAACTCAGTTATTTTCATGAGGACATTGGCGACCAAAGTACAAACTTAATGACACCTGGACAAGACTCTCTGTCACCACGCACACCATCCCCTCCCTATGCATACACACAAATATGGATCACTCATGATACATGTTTTATATATTGATTTATTTACCTATGAGGATGTTCTTGGTCATTACATTTTTTTCAAACACCACTCTTAACGACAGTGTAATATTCTATTATACGACTTAACCTAAGTTTAAAACAATAGGGATAGGGAATTTAAAATAATAGGAATAGACAGATGTCTATTTTTCTCCTAAGTACATTCTGTTAACTCAGCAGATCAAAGGGCAGGGCATATGCTCAGAAAATCATGATGCAGGAATCACATCCTTTCCTGATAAAGCTGTGGCAATTAACTGCGGTGAAGGTTAAGGGCTGGGAGACATCATGGCACAACATGTTTTATGTGGCGTGACATCATTTGAATGGAAAGAGAGGTGATTAAAGGTGGGCTAATGGCACTATCTTGTTCCAGGTGCATACTGTGTAGCTGTAAAAGCATGTGAAATGCATGTGAATTAAATAACGAGAAGAGTTAGGGTCAAAAAAGGGAAGAAAAGAAAATGTGATGATAAAATTGTGAGCGTACGAAGTTTACTAAGAAGAAAGTCTGCAAGGCTTTTTGTTTTCCTAACCTATTTAGAGAAAATCCTGGCACAAATTATACTCAGTCACACGATCACAAATATTTGGATTTAGTGAGACCAGTGGGACACAAACAGGTGATAAAGGGAACCATCAGCACTTTATCATTTACTGGCATTAAGAAACTCTGCCTGTTCTATGTAGGTCATCTCCTTCCTATCACTTTCCCTTCCCAGCTCCCACGGCGTGCCATTACAGCAGCTCATTTTTAAGGCAGACTCTGCACCATTGGTGCTGCTTGTATATCTAAAGCCACAGATCCAAGCAGCTGGTGAAATTATGACCCCAAGGATGTCCTTTAATCACTTAGAGGATGATGGTGGCTTGGTTCTGTTGGCAAATCTCTCCTCTCAAACATGATTACAGGGAATCATGTAGACTCACTTCAATTTTTTTTTGACCAACATCAATGAACCCCTTTCAAAACAGCACCCAATTGCTGGATCCAGCTGACAGCTGTGAGAGGGTCTGCCGTGTGGTGGGAGAAGTTGTTCGGGACTGAATCATTTGGAGAGTCACAGATGTATACATCTGTCTATTCCTGTTCTTTTAAATTCCCATTAGATTAAGTCATAGAATAGAATATTACACCGTCATTAAAAGTGGTGTTTTAAAAAATGCAATGGCAAGGAAAAAAATCTCATAAGTAAGTAAATGAATATATAAAACTATGTTCAACTACAGTTCTGTAAACTGTGCTTGCAGACAGAAAGGTGTTTATTGTAGAAGCTGAAAAAGTGATATATATATATATTTTTTAAGTTGACATGCCAAACAATTTATGTTCATATAAGGAATGGCATGTTTAATTCAAAATGGAGCTCTCTTTATAGCATCAAAAAACACCTAAAACGAGAACAATATATTTTAGATTATGAATATTTAGATTTTAGAACACTAGAGATACCAAGACTTTTTTAACTAGTAGGCTGTCCTAGTGCTAATATTTATTTTCCAATTAAAGAAGGAATCTCTAGAACCTTTGATTATTGAATTTAAAGGTAAGATGATAGACAAATATGATAATTAAAAGAAAAACAGATTTTTTTTTTAGGAGGGAAACAGGTCTGATTTCAAATAATAAATTTAAATAACTTTTTCAGTTGGCCTTAAAAAACTGGCAGCCTCGTGTAGAGTAGATTGTGTAACTTAGAGCAGGGGCTTTGGAATCAGAAGTCCTGTGTTTAAATCTTGGCTCCTACCAGTTTCCACGCTTGGGTGAGCTTTGGACCCCGTATCCCAACGCAGTATCCCAACCTATCAAATGAGGCCAAAGCTGTGACCACTCCACAAGGTTGTTGTAGGATTAAATAAACTACAACATTTCAAGATTGAACTCGGTATTTGGCCTGCTGCCTGTGCTCTGTAAATATTGCTTTGTTAAAAATGTTAGTGTGTTAAAAAGCCAAAGAAATAGGCTTTAGGGAATCGCTCTAACGAAACCACAGTTACTGGAGACTTATCTCCTCCAACTTTAACGTGCATTACAATCACCCAGAGATCTTACTAAAAGGTCGATTTTTATTCAGTGGGTTTGGGGCCTGAGATTCTGCATTTCTAACAAGCTCTAGAGGTAGATGCCCTTGCTGCTGGACTGCGGCTTTTGACATATGAAGTCATTATGGCTGGTTACTGTGAATTCGTAACATAGTTGTTCTCACACAGGAGAAATGGGGTATAGAGCAGAAAGGAGAGTGGGGATGATATATATAGATTTAACATGCTCCCCGGGTGATTCTATTAGGCTCAACCTACCTGTCCCCCAACACCTTAATAACCACAGATTTTGAAAAACTTCAACCATTTTTTCCTTTTCTTACTTTGTCCTCTACTTTCCCCTTGCCCAATACTGCTTTAGATTGAAAAATGGTACTAACAATTAGTTCCCCAACGAGCAAGACTAAAACATCAATTTTAAGTTATTCTATTGTCTGTAATAGGATAATAAACCTAAATGAGTTTAGAAAAACGGTTTCCCTCTGACATGTCTTCTAGAAGACAGGGAACTCAAAATGTATTTAACATTTTTCACAGCTTTACCCAAGAACAAACACACACATAACAAACAGGTGTGCAAGTGACTTTCGTGGAGCATTTACAATAAAATACAAGGATGATAGGATGTGACTCCCACAATCAAAGGAGTTATTAGCCCATGGGGTGGGAAGGCGGGGGTAAGTTGTGGTGATTAAGGAAGTGGCCAGAATCAAACAATGTGACCACGATATTTCATCCCGTCCAAAAGTCTGGTCAGAAAGAAGAGCTGTTTTAAAGTGGCTTCTCTTCTCAATGGCATGGAGATGTTAGAGAGACCCATAAATATACACACACTCAGTTTAACCAATTATCTTCCAAGGCAAACATGATTTTTATACTTTGCATGTTCTCAGGGCATCAGAGTATCACTCAAATCCACTGCATTCCCTCTGTAAGTATCTGCTGTTATTTCTGATATTTTTCATAGACATAATCTTTCAGTTTTTAAAGTAGATAAATGAGCTTTGATGAATACAAAACAAGAAAAATATCTAAAGAAATTTAGAGATCAAATTAACAATCAAATTATCTTTAAGAGCATGCTGTCATGTGTATTTTCCAATTTTCTTTAACCATTCAAGGTATTTAAAATCCATTGATCAAAATAAGATGTTAAACATCATACAGTGAAGAACAAAGCAGCTTATGTATGCATACAATCTGCAAGTAAATGCATGAAAGTTGACTGAAATGGAATGATTATTAATGCTATGATTCTAAAGTTTAATCACATCTAGAACTGGGATTTGAAATACAAAGTCACGCTGCAGTTATGAAAAACAAAGAATACCCACTTTTTACTCATTTTCTACACTTTCAAATTAGAAAATGTTCAAACGTGAGGCTAGGAACACAATTCAAAATATTGGAAGGAAACTATCAAAACTGACAGATTCTAGACATTTATGTCCACTTATGAAATTTAGATGCTGTACCCATTTAGGAATCCTTTTAGGAACCAAACCAAACCAAATTAAAAACAACAAAAACTTCAAATTTAGCTATGAAAAGAATGTAAAATAAAAGTTATATAGCATTTACATTACGGAGTGAATTCTTGCTTAGTAAGATATTTTAAGAGACAATTTTGTTTTTATGTGCCACAGAATTTTCATATTCAAAGAAGACAACTTTAGTTTTTATATGCAAAGGATTTTTTTTCCTCTCTGTGAACATCTCTGAATGATAATACAACCAACAGAGCTAGTAGCAAGATTCACTTGCCATTTCTGTGACTGTCCTAAATACGTATTTTGTTTTCTATAGCCAATGGTCAAATTCAACATTAAAGTAACAAGTAGAATATGAAACATCTGGAAAATGTATAGCTCTTTAGATTGTTTTGCTGTGATTAAAACATTTCCTTTTAGAGCTTTAATAGGATAACGGTAATCAACTGTCAAATTAGTTGAATAGCACCTTGAATCCCTATAGATTCTTATTGGTTTAAGAGAGATTTATCTATTGAATTCCTGAAAGCTTGATTTTTCAAAGTTAAAATTCATAATTTATGAATATAATAGAAAATGGTAACTACATGTAGGCTGGGGATGGAACAAAATTGACTTTTGGTTATGGGAGCTTTAGTGCACTGCTTTAATAAACACTTATGTGAAAAGGAACATGAAGCATATTATGTATTGACTTCAGATAATTTTGAAAGGGAAAAAAATTATTTTAAGCAAAATAAGAGCCCTTTCAATTGGTCATGCATTTAAAAGCTGACCTGTCCAACCTGCTGGATGAAATGGGAGAAAAGTGCTCTTAGCCTGGCTCTGGATACTTGTCATACTTTGTTGCTTTGGCTCCACAATTGTTTATTGCCACAGCTTTTTCATCTTTACAACATTCAACCTTCTTTAAACTTCTAAACAAAACTTAATTTACTAGCCTAATTGAGATACCATCTGGTTTTCCCCAGTCATAACTGAGCAGAAAAAGGACTAAACATAACTTTGGGGCTAAAGGGCTGGAGCTTGCATTTGGCAGCCAAAACATGTAAAAGTAATGGGATTTTATCTTTTTCTCTATCAAAAATTTGGAAGCAAAATACAACAATACTCAGTTATCTGCATAAAAAGGGCACTATGACAGCACGGATAAAACTACAGGAGACACATCATACATTTAAATACAAGTTTCAAATTCCTTTTCAGCTAGGTATTTTATTTGGGATATGGATAAGTGGCATATTGACTCTTTCTGTCATTAATTTCCCTTCAGCTTAAGGCAACTAATTAATCATAGTGATAATAACAATAATAAGCAGCAACAGAAAAAAAAAAAAGGGAAAAACAACACTGCACACATAGACACACAATTCTGATCCCAAACTAGAAAGAAAAGAAATAAAAAATTAAGAATCCAGAACACACACATTTCTCCCTTTCGAACAATGAATCAGGGTAAGAGAGGGAGAGTAAAGAAGTGAGCTCAGAGTGCTGGGAAACAGGGAACATTGGCGCAGTATCAGTGCCTGAAAGACATAAATCTCAAGGAAGACAAGTCTCCCCTTGGCATGGGGAAAACCAGTTGTCTTCTGGGTTGGATGATGGAACAGTTGATTCAGTTTAAGGTCAAAGAAGAGCCAAATCAGAAATCAAGGCCTCTCATGATGGGAATAAAGAACAATGAAGTCAGAAAAGAAAAGGGAGAAAAGGTGGAAAACAGACTTGAAACTAACTAATAGTCAGGAAACTTCAGCAAATGTTGAGACCCAGAACCTCGGAGTGACTGCCTGAGCCATGAGCCATATTATAGGAATGGCCACCTTAATTTAGGGCCCATGGAGCTATTATTGGGAAACAGTGATTTTTTCAGAGAAGATGATTTAACAAGAGAGTTATTTACATTGTTTTAAGGAATCCAAACATGGGCTAAAGGATAATTGTTATTGGCTCTTATTTTTTAAGCAAGAACCAGGTAACAAAAGGAATCAAAGAATTTTGTCACTGCAAGGAACCCTTGAGATTATCTAGTTTAAGCCCTTCACTTTATGGGCAGGAACCTGGACGTTCAGAGTTTCTAGGTAGTTAGCTAGGAGAGCTGGATCTCCCATTTGGGACCACTATACCTCCCCAGCCCCTGGCCCTCCTGGCAGGACGGCTGGTGGAGAGGAAGAGGGGGGAAACAGGTATCACCAGGAATCCACCACAGCCCTGAGACAGCATTATCCATCTGGGGCTTTGATCCATAGGGAGACAGTAATGGAGGGAAGGACACATGGCAAACAAAAAGTATTTTCTTTTTCAGAGAACGCTTATGAAGTAGGATTAAAGCTTTTGCTGAGGGGAATAAAAGCCCAGTGTCCCAGAACTCTCAGGCGGTAAATACCCAAAGAAACTTATTGGCGGTGACGCATCTTCAAGAGGAGAAACAAATTGCTCAAGAAATTCAGAACAGTGGCTTGCCAGATTTCTTGCCTCTCTCGTTGTTCCTTTCTTTTTTTCCCCAATAACACTGGAAATAAATACATCCACATCCCAAATGTGATTGCGGGGAAAAGTGAGGACCTAATTTTTACTGTAAGATGAGAAGGTTCCTTGGGTTTTGGTAGTTAATGATGCCATCAGCAAACAAAGATTAGGTAAAGAAGCGGCTCCAAGTAGGTGCAATAGACAGGTCTAAAGATTGGCTCTTCAAAAAAAAATGGGGCACTGCTTTAGGGAAAACTTCCTGAAGTCTTGGGAGAATGTAGCAGGCTTCTCTCCCCGCAACGTGCTGGATCAAAGGGCACCTGGGAATTTCTGAGACCGGGAGAGTTTCATCCAGGTGACAGCGGCGCCCGGTGCCCGGAACCCCTGGCTTGGACCGTGGGGAAGGACAAGGATGCGTGGTGGCAGGGCATCGCCGCGGAAGCAGAGGGGATGCTAGGAACACTTTTAACTTCACTTCAGAAGCACTGTCATGGTTAAGGACCAGCGTAAGCTAAAAGCCTCGGGAAGAAAGTTTACTTGGTCGAATATCAGCACCATCTTGCTCGTACTTGAAAGAGGCTCGGCAAATCGGGACAAAATTTCCGGGCAAACCAGCCCAGTTTTTTCCCTCCAAACCTAGACTCCCTCCACCAGATTTGGGGAAAGGCTCTGGGATGGGAGCTGCCAGAACTCTGATCGCGCTCTCCCAGGTCCCCAGGAGCCCCCAGAACAGCCGCCCGCAGTTAAGACACCTGGACACGGAGCTTACCCTCCCCGGCCGCGACAGCCCCCAAGTCTCACCGGGCAGTCGGCGCGGACTCACTCCCGCGCGCCCCAGCTGCGCCCACGTCGGGTGGCAAGGTGGCAGCGGCGCGGCTGCAGGGCTTCCTCCCGGCGACCCGGGGTCCGGGCTCCACGCAGTCACCCTCGCAGCCCGCTCCAGCTGCTCCCCGTCGGTGGCGACCACGGCCGAGCCTGGGCTGTTCTGCGTGTGTTCGCCCGGGCACCCACGCCGCCGGCCGCCTCGGGCCGCAGACGCAGGAATCCTCCGCGTCCGGACAGCCCCGCATTTATAGCGAGGGCGTGGCTGCGCCGCGGGTTCCAGGGGCGAGGTTCTGTTTTGCATTCTCTCCTCCTCCGCCCCGCCCCGGAGACCCTCCCGGCCCAGCCCCCCTCCTTCTCCAGCTGCTGACTGCTGCGGGGAGGTTGCCTCTGTCAACTCCGGGGTCACTTCATCATCACCTTGTCCCAGAACCACGCTTAGGGAGAGATCATTGCGAAGGGGAGGGAGCTGAGAGTGCAGGAATATATATATATATATGTACACCTTTGAAAATTTATGTGTGTGCGCATATATATATATAACTGAATCCTTTTAAGGATGAATTAGAGAACTTCCTGTACTTTCCTGTAACTCAAACTCTGACAGCGCGTTGCAGATAATAAATGGCATAGATTACTTTTAGGGTTATAAAGTGAAAGAGTCTATATTCATTTCCTTCTATTGAGCATGCTAGCCGAGTTGCATTATTTTATGTATAAAAAAAGAAAAGCTAAAAAAGCACAACATGACCAAATATTTAAGGACGAATTATGATCATTTTGTCAAAAACTCTTCTGAGAAATCGAACACTTACTAATGCATCATATGAGTCCAGTGTTACCGCGGTACCAAAACTGAATGAAGAAATCACAAATACAGTTCAGTATCTCTTATGAATATAGACATAAAATCTTTGACAGAATACTAGAGAAATGAAGTTCAGCAACATGTAAAATAGGTTATGCAGCGTAACCAGATGAGACACATATCAATAGAATAAATGACAAAAAATCATACCATCATCTCAGTAGATCAGAAAAGGTAGCTGATAAAATCCAACACCTTTTCATGATAAAACCAGCCAACAAGCTGAAAGCAGAAAGGAACTTTCTCCAACTGTAAAGACCTTTTACAGGAAAACCCAGTACATCCTACTTAATGCTGGAAGACTGAGTGATCTCCTCCCTAAGATCTGGAGCAAGGCAAGGATGTCTGCTCTTGCTATTAATTTTTAACATTGTATTAGAGGTTCTAGCCAGGAAAATGTAGGCAGGAAGGTGGTGGTATGCTATGTTAAAAATATTGAAAGAGAAATCCAGCCAACCAATAATTCTATACATGGCAAAACTGTCCTTCAGAAATGAGGGAGAGTTTAAAATATTTTCAGATATACAGACACTGAGAGAGTTTGTGGACAATACAACTTTTATACAAGAAATACTAAAGGAAACACTTAACTGAGAAATATCAGTAAGGGTAAAAAAAGAAGTAAAATATGATATATCAGAATAAAGTCATGACACATGAAACAATATTACCTTGTGAATATTTCTGGCTAACTAATAAAGTTAACCAGAAAGAAATGGAATGCAATATACCAGAATCAGAATGGTTTTTAAAAAGGGGAATTTAATAAGTTGCTAGTTTACAGTTCTAAGGCTGAGAAAATGTCCAATAAAAGCAAGTCTATAGAAATGGCCAATCAAAGGCATCCAGGGAAATATACCTTGGTTCAAGAAGGCCGATGAAGTTCAAGGTTTCTCTCTCATCTGGAAAGGCACATGGTGAATACGGTCAGGGTTCCTTTCTCAGTTGGAAGGGCACACGGTGAACCCAGCGTTATCTGCTAGCTTCTTCCCTCCTGGTTTCTGGTTTCATGAAGCTCCCCAGGAGGCATTTTCCTTCTTCAGCTCCAAAGGTTGCTAGCTTGTGGACTCTCTGCTTCATGGTGCTGCAACATTCTCTGCTCTCTCTGAATCTCCCATTCTCCAAAATGTTTCCTCTTTTACAGGACTCCAGTAAACCAATCAAGACTCACCCAAAAGGATGGAGACATGTCGTCACCTAATCCAGCTTAACAACCGCTCGACTAAATCTCATCATTCAGGGAGATAATCTGATTATAGTTTCAAACATACAGTATTGAATAGGGATTATTCTACCTTTATGAAATGGGATTTTGATTAAAACATGGCTTTTCTAGGGGGCAAACATCCTTTCAAACCAGCACAGACATGTATGACACTAGAAGGAAAGATAGAAGATAAAGACTGGGACGTATAACTTAGTGAAACCTAGAGTGGACAGTGATGGTGATAAAATGCACAAATATAAGAATGTTTTCCCATGAGGAAGAACAAATGACTGTAAATAGTGTAAGGTATTGAAATTGGGATGGTATGAAGATGCAAATTAGGATCTATAGTGAACAGTAACACTGTAATAGCCTTTCATTAAGTGTAACAAAGGCAATATATCAGAGCTAAATGTCAGTAAGAGAGGAGTATATGGAAAGGGTATGGGTTTTTGATGTTATTATTGTTTCTCCTTTTTATTTTACTCTGTTATTTTATTTTAATTTTTTCCCTCTTCTTTCTTTGCAGAATAAATGGAAGTGTCTTCATATAGATTATGGTGTCATAAATGCTTAACTATGTGATTATACCAAGAACCACTGATTGTTTACTCGGCATGGATGTATGATATGGAAGACCCACCTTGAATGGCTGCATCACATCTCCATGGAAATAATCTCATCAAAATGTTCCATCCAACAATGGATCTTCTCCCACAAGACTGGATTAGAAGAATGTGGCTTTTCTGGGGGTACATAAAAGTTTCAAACCAGCACAGAATGTGAATAAAACTGTTTAAAAATAAACAGAGGCATACAAGTGCTTGAGGAAATGTGCAGAAAGGTGTCCCTAGTCACTGTTGGTGGGGAGTAGAGTGGTGCAGCCCCTCAGGAGGGCAGTGTGCTGGGTCCATAGGACGCTAAGTATAGGGTTGCCATATGAAGCTGCAACCTTGTATTAGGAATACACTCAGAAAGACTGAAAGCAGGGACAAGAGTGGACATTTGTACACTGGTATTTATGTGGCATTATTCATGTGTTGCAATGTATGGAAGTGGCCTAAGGGTACATCAGCTGAAGAATGGAAGGTGAACGTGGTGTTTACATCAAATGGAATACTGAGTGACTGCAAGAAGGAATGAAGTTGTGAGGCATGCAACTTGGTGAATGAAACCTGGGGACAGAACGCTGTGTGAAATAAGCCAGAAATGAAAAGACAGATATTATAATTCCTCACCAATATAGACTAACTACCATGTACAAACTATGAGATTGAACGCAAAAGCACAGGTTATCAGGGGGAAAGCTTATTGTAAAGGATCCTTGATTGTAAGCTCTTACAGCAGTCAGATCTATTCCTGAGTTGTAACTTATTCATAAATTAGGAGATGCTCACGTCTTTGTGTGTAACCTGGTCATTCCACGGTACTTCAGGTACCTGTGTGACACCTGAGGCTCAGTGCTAGAGTTCTGCAGCCATGAAGTCAGCATTATCCCATAGAGCAACTGTTTAAAAATCTGAAAAAGATGTCAGACTTCAATTAGAGTTATGAATGAACCAGATCTAGATAAGACTAAAGTAAGTCAGACTAAAGGGTAAAGGATGACATTGACAGTTTTTTAAAACTTAACTTCTGGGTGAGACCAATGGAAAAGGTGTTTATTTGGTGTAAAACTTATATTTGTGGTAGCACACTAATTTAACTTCTATGGTTGGTTTATTCAAGCACCATACTTACATAAAATCTTTAATAAGGATTGAGACCATGCTGGTTTATGCAGGTTAGTGTGATGCCTCAATACATCCCAAACTAATCTGGGCATAAGATAAAAAAGTGTTTGCAAAGTCCCCTGAAGGAATGTGGAAAATGTGGAAATTTTAAACTTCCCCACCTGGGGAAGATCTTATATTCTTACAAGCATTGTGGACTGCCAATTTAATAGGTCATGCCCTCAACTTGGGGCTTGCCCTTATGAAAATTTTTCCCACAAAGGAGAAGCAAAGATAACATAATTATGCCTAAGTGTCACCCCCAGAAAACGTCTTTTGTTGCTCAGATGTGGTCTCTCTATTTAAGCCAATTCTGCAGGTAAAGTCACTACCCACAGCCCTATGTGAGGCATGACTACTGGGGATGAGCCTAGTCCTTGCATTGTGGGATTTAGAAATACTTCTTGTCAAAAATGGGCAAAGAAACAAAACAAAATGAAATTTCAGGGACTGAGGAATTTCAAATAGAATTGAGAGGTCATTCTGGAGGTTATTCTTATGTATCATATAGATATTCCTTTTTAGTTTTTGGCATATTGGAGTAGCTAGAAGGAAATTCCTGTAACAGTTAACTGTAATTCAGTAGCTGTAATTCTTAAATATGATTGTATAACTATATAGCTTTTACTGTGTGACCTTGTGATTGTGAAAACCCTGTGGTTGATACTCCCTTTATCCAATATATGGGCATATGAAAAGACAATAAAAACAAAAATTAAATAAATGTCAGGGGGGAGATTTGGGAAATGGCATTTTTTTTGTGTTTTTAACTTTAACTCCTATTTTTCTTCTTATTTTTATTGTTTATAGAGTAATGAAAGCATTCAAAAATCAATCGTGATGATGAATGCACAACTATATGATGATATCCTGAACCCTTGATTGTGCATTTTGTATGATTATAAGGCATGTGAATATATCTCAATAAAATTACATTCATAAAAAATACTAGGGACTAAGGAAAAATATAAATTTTCTCTCACAGAATAGTAAAAAAAATCTTGAAAAGCAGCTTTGTCTTCCTTATTTAGCAACATCCTGCAGCTTACTGTTATCACTTTGGAAAGTACAAATGTAACCCTCCCTTTACATTAAACCCCAGCTCTGAGCATGCCAGGGGACTTGTTAGCATGCAACACTGTAACAATTTAAAAAGTTATAGTTGAAAGGAATAAATTACAAACCTTGCATCTATAGTTTGGATCTCAGGAGGAGAAGAGTATGTTACAACATCCCTTCGGTTTTCAGTTCATCTCTCCATGGCCTTCTGAGCAGCAAGGAACCTCCACATTCCCTTAAAGGGAATTTCAAAAGGTGAAATAAAAATGAAACTTTGAGAAAAACTTTTAGGTTTCTCTTGGGACCAGATGTAATTGTCACACACAATGCATGACCAATTTCCTTGATAGAAGCTGGCCTAAGTTTGCAGATGTTTTAGCAAAAGGAACTCTCCTTGGTGTTGCTGGGCTCACTTTAATTCCTATGTTTAACTTCCATGGAACACATCTCCACATAACTGCCAGTGTACTAAACTGATCAATCCAAAGGATGAGCTCATTTCCCTGACATAATTACTTATTTCAATATCTTAAAGACACAAATCTAAATTTATAATTTAGCATGGAATTAAATGTGAGTACACAATAACATTTAGAATAAAATTGCTGCCCCACTAGAAATATAATTGGGTGTTTTATTTGATGTACAAGCACACTATATTCAACTCTCTTACTTCACAAGAAGCTGTTTGATTATTTAAAGCTTGCACATTTCCCTTATTTATAAAGCCTAAATAACAACAGCTAGAATCTTCATAAACATCAACTGGCTAATGTGATCAATTTTATAAGATATGCAGTCACAACAGTGAAAGCCACATAAATCCTAGGACAAATTGAATTGACTTGAATTATTTTAAAGTATTTCAATTTCTTTCCCATGAGAAAAATTATTTATTATCCTAGAGAACTCTAGGATAAGGCAAAAGTAATATATATCTGCTATCTCTATTTCCTGCTCTTTGACCACTATGCCCCTGCTCAAAATAATATTTTCAAATTAGTATTCCACTTTCCCATCTGCTAAACATATTTATTGAATTGAAACACGTCCCATATCTTTTCACTCACACTTTATTTCTTGTGCTGATTTAAAAGAGAATATTTCAATATGATGAATGGTTAAGATAATAATAACTATGACTATTACATTATTATAATAGATTTTAGCAATTTATACATTCAATTAATTATAATTTGTAAAATTGCACAATGTTCTAACAAATTCTATATCTTTATTTACATTATTAAAGACTGCAGAAACAATAGCTACTTTTATTATCCATTGCCCCATTCTCTTATCACTTTCCCTATCAATTTGTTTCACTTTTTTAAAACTTCTTTCATTGTATAATTAAACACAAATACAAAGCAAAGAAAGAAAAAAGGCAATTGTATATGCTGGTGTCCATTCCAAAGTGTCTTTTTCCTATCCATTCAGGGCCAAATATATGGGTTTGGCTATTAATCCAAAATTGGTTATCTACAGTCAATAGTAGCTGGCCACACCCAAGAACCCTTTGAGTTCTTTTTTGGTCTTTGTCACGGCTACTCATCAAAGAGCCTCTTTTCTACTAAGCAGCAGAGCTTGTTGTCCTTGTAGACAGAGAGAGCTCAAATCTTAGGTATTTGTAATGGGTCTGTGCAATCTCAGCCCTTTCCTCAGATAATTTATATGCTTTCTTGACTAGGTTGTTAGCATTGTTACGGTATTAGTGTCTGAGGATTCTGAAGTTTTGCTAGCTATAAGAATATCATCTACATATTGAAGCAAATGTTTCTTATGCAGATTACTACCTGGAGACCTGGACAAGGCCTGTCCAAATAGAATAAGGATATTTCTAAAACCTTGAGGAAATATAGCCCCAGAATATTTCTGTGTAAGATTCTTCACACTTGAAGGGGAAAAGTTTCTGAGAATCTTTATCTAATGGGATGCAATAGAAGACATCTAAAACCAAAAACCAAGTGTATGCCTCAGAAATATTGATGAAGAGAGCATATAGAGTAAACCCTAGTTGGATGTGTATCTTCTATTATTTGATTTATAGCCATCAAACCTTGGTCAAGTCTGTAATCTTGAATCCATGGTGGGCTAGTTTGAAAGGATTTATGTATCCTAAAAAAGCCATGTTTTAATCTTAATCAATCTTGTGGGAACAATTGTTTCTTCTAATCCTTATTCAGCACCATAGATTTGAAATTTGATTAGATTATCTCCATGGAGATGTGACTCACCCAATTCTGGGTGTTAGCTTTTGAATAGAAGCATATATGACTCCACCCATTCCAGGTGGATCTTGAGTAGTTTACTGGAATCTTTTAAAAGGGGAAATGCTTTGGAGAGAGTTCCTTTTAAAAGACAAAAGAAAGCCACAGCAGAGCTGAGCAGAGCCATGGAAGAGCAATGAGGCTGAGAGCCCATGGTGCCACAGATCTTTGGAGATGATGAAGGAATATGTCTACAGGGCAGCTTCCTGAAACAGGAAACCTGGAGAGAAAGCTAGCAGACATCACAGTGTTTGCTATGTGCCTTTCCAGTTGAGAGAGAAATCCTAATTCAGCCTTTCTTAAGTAAAGGTAACTTCTTGTTGGTGTCTTTATTTGGAAATTTTATAGACTTGCTTCAATTAGGACATTTTCATAGTCTTAGAATTGTGGACTTGCAACTTAATAAAAGCCATTTAAAAGCTGTTCTGGGGCAGGCAACTGTGGCTCTATTCAGTCCTGGTGTCTGCCCATGTGGGGAAAAAAGGGTGTTCAGTTTCTGGCATACTGCATTCCAGAAGTTAGAAAACTAGAATACTTGGTTTTAGCACTGAGAAAATAATGGTATCAAAGTCTGATTGAGACAGTCTCATTAGAATCTATTCTATAATTCTGTTAATTAATGGCAATGAAATAATGTGCTCTCTGGCTTCTCATATAAGTGGATATTGTTTTAAATCTGGTGGAATGATGTCCAGCCACAATCTTACATGACTTCCTGAACATCTTTGGCTCACCCTAGGGGACCCCTTTAGCCCATACCTCAATATGAATTTGTTGCTTGATGTTTTGGGTACACTGATTCTTCCTGGGCAGACTGCTAGGCTTAAAATTGCTGCTTGCAAAGCACAGGTATGGATTGCTAGACTCTGTAACTTCATTTCATCAGGTTAGAAAGAGATATTGGCTTGCAAAGAAATTTGTAAGCCAATTGATGTTCTCTAATTTGCCACAACTTTGGGCACAATCTGTTATTAGCAACTCTAGACATGCCCAAAACAGTGATGGATTCCTTTGAAGTACAATTAAGCTTAGGATTTAAAATTGAATAAGTTGCTCCCATATCCACTGGGAAAGTAACTAGTTTTATACCCACTTGGAGTGAGATTTGATGTTCCAAGTGGGTGAACAGGATAGATTATTTCTTTACCGGTAGAAAATACCCCAGGTACTCATCATTCCAGTTCATTATCTTTATCTCTTGTCAGCTACGGGCATTAGGTTGCTGGTATGCATTTTGTTTCCTTTCATGTCAAGCTGCATCATTCCTTATTTCAGTAGACACATTGCTGCCAGAGACCATGGATTTCCCTGGGTCCACTGGAGTCTTGCATTTCACAGACTTCGGCTGCTTCACAGTCTTACTTAGGACTTCCCCTAAGAGATTAGCATTGAGGTTAGCTAGGTAAGTATATTGCTGCTTTTTTTTACATGCAGAATCCTGATGATAAAAATCTTTAAAGGTAATTTCCATAAGCTCAAATATTAGTTTACCTAGTTTTCTTCCAGCTTTTGCAATTTCCCAGAAATCTTGAGGGCAAAAAACTCTGGCAAATAAAGGACTGATTTATATTGTGCTTATTTATTTAGTTTTTAGGGTTTATTAGTAAACATGCATTAAGCCCTGCATACCCTCTTAGAAATCCTGAAGGGATTTCCTTTTGATCTTGGATGACTTCTTGTACTTTACTCAAGTTATTTTTTTTAAGCACCAGCTTACAGAGGTCCATTATAATGCAAGATTTACAATGATCCAATTTTGTCCTGGTGGCTTGTTCATTTGTACTCTAATGGGTGTCAGCTTATGGAATGGATAGGTTTTCCAGGGATGTGTACTGCATTTCTTAGGTTATTATTGCTTAAAGAATTACTGTGCTGTTTAAAACTGTCATGTACTCCAGAAAAAAACATGTTATTTTAACCCTCATTCAATCTTGTGGGGGCAGATGTGTTGATTTAATCCTGATCCAATATCGTAGGGTGGGACCTCCTGGTTAGGTTGTATCCTTGAAGAGGTGACACATCCAATTGCAGGTGTTAACTTTTGATTAGATTGAGATGTGTCTTCACCCATTCACAGTGGGTCTTAATTTGCTTACTGGAATCTTTAAGAAAACTCACAGAAAGGGGAAGAGGTCAGACCTGATGCAGACACAAACCTTTGAAGATACATGGAGTGTCAACACAGGTGCTCAGATAGCTAATACAGAGATTAGACATCTGGAGATGGAGAAGGAGCTGAGAGAGCCATTTGAACCAAGAAGTCTGTAGGAAAGAAACTTCCAACCCCAGGAGATGTTAAGCTAAGAGAAGAAACCCAAAGTTTTTCCCTTAGTAGCTAAGTGAGGATCCACAGATACTTAGAGAGGAAGCTGCTGCACTCAAAGACAGGAAGCACCAGAAGCAGGAACAAGGACCAACAGATGCCAGCCACATGCCTTCCCATGTGATAGACATTGATCTCTCTTAAGACTTAAGATACATTTTTCCGGATGTCTTAGTTTGGACATTTCAAAGGCCTTAGAGCTATAAACTTGCAAATTAATAAATCCCCTTTATAAAAGCCAATCCATTTCTGGTATATGGCATTCCAGCAGCATTAGCAAACTGGACAGATTTTGGTACCAGAGAAGTGGGATGTTGTGGTTTGCAAATACTAAAAATGTTGGAATGACTTTTTACATGGATAAAGAGAAGGTTCAGGAAGAATTGTGATATGAGTGATAGAGAAGGCCTATATTATTTTGAAGAGACTGTTAGAAACACAGACTCTAAAGATACTTCTGATGAGGCCTTAGCTAGAAATGCTAACTATGTCATACAAACTGGAAGAAAGGTGACCCTTGGTTTAAAGTGGCAGATAATTTGGCAAATTTGAGCACTGGTATTGGAAGGTAGGCAGCATTTGAAGTCCATAACCTGGGATACTTAGCTGAGGAAATTTTCAAACAAAATGTGGAAAATGCAGCCTTGTTGCTCCTTGGAGCTTATAAGAAAACATCACAGGAAAAGGATAAGTTGAGAAATGCACCCTTGGGTACAAAGAAACCAGAAATTGATGGTATTTAAAATTCTGGGCTTCCAGAGAGCAAGACCCCATAAAATAGAGCCCAACATGTGAATTTAAGCAAACATTAAACAAATAAGTCATGTCATAAAAAGCCTGGCTTGCAGATGGAGTTATCCAGAAAGGATTTGGGAAAAGTCTTATAGCTTGATGGCTTTGATTCCTGTATGCTACATGCTAAATCAAAAATATTTTTGTGAGATATGTATTAAACAGAACCACTGCTAGACTAGTCTAAAAGGACAGAATGAAGGAAAAATTGCTTCAAAGGCAGAATCATGGAAGCTAAATTATAGAGCCAGGAAATCGTGGATTAGGAGAGTAGATCCACTCATTTACATGAAAGGGTGAGTTTGCTCTTAAGGCAGAGGGCAAGCCTTCTGCCTCAATGTTCAGGAAGTTTTGGTGCTGCAGGCTTCACTCACTCAGAGTGAAGCCCATTTCTTGGATATCAGGGAGAGCCTGTGTGCCATCCATTGCTCTGATGGGGTTAAGAATGTGCCCTAAGAGGGAAGATAATCCAAGTGCTGCCCTGATGTTTGGAGAAGATAGAGCTGAGAATAAGGTGGTCTCCTCAATGTTCTCCAAGATTGCAACCCTCACCCCAGCATTTGGAGAGAGCAGGACCACTGCACAAACCCTTGGAAAGGGGGGGACTGCTGTTCTATCAAGGTTGATAATGATGTTCAGACTTTGAAATCAAATGCAATTTGTCTTGCAGGTTTTCGGAGCTGTTTGAGTTCTGTGAACCCACTTTTTCTTTAGATTTCTCCTTATGGTAATGGGAATTTTTATCCTATGACTGTTCTTCCTTTGTATATTAGAAGAAGAAAACATGTCGCTAAGTTTAACAGGTCAACAGCCAGAGGAGAATTTTTCCTTAGAACAGACCATTCCTGTAATGACTTTGATGAAATTTTGTACTGTTTCTGACTTTTGTTTTGCATCTTTACTGCTGCTGAAATAGTTTAAAGCATTTGTGATATTGTGATGGAGTGGATGTGTTTTTTATATGGAAACAATATGACTTTCAAGGTTTCAGAGGGTAGAATGTGGTGTTTTGAAACTGTTATGTATCCAAGAAGGGACATCTTTTTCATTCTAATCAAATATTTGGGGGGCAGCCATGTTCTTTTAATCCTGTTTCAACATTGTTGGTTGAGACCTCTTGATTAGGCTGTTCCATGGAGTTGGGGCACATCTAATTGTGGGTGTGACCTTTTGATAAGTTTGTTTCTGTGGAGATGTGAACATCCACCTGTGAATGCGGCCTTTTTATTAGACAGAGATGTGACTCCAGCCCTTCATGGTGGGACTTAATTTGCCTACTAGAGTCTAGGAGATCTCATAGGGAGAGAAATTGCACAGAACTGACACAGACACAAACATTTGGAGATACTTGGAGGTCCCATATAGAAACTTGGAGTCCCAAGACAAATGCTCGTATAACCAATACTGAGATCAGATATCTAGAGATACAGAAGGATCTGAGAGAGCTATTTGAACAAAAACCAAGAGGAAAGAAACTTTCAGCCCTGGGAGGTGCTAAGCAAAGAGATGAAAACCCATTTTGCCTTGGAGTAGCTAAGTGAGGATCCACAGATGCTTAGAGAGGAAGCCACTGAAAACAGAACCAGGAATAAGGACCAGATGCTAGCCACACGTGTTTTGATTTGGCAGATATCAACCTTTCTTAGGAGTCAGGATACGTTTCTCTGGATGCCTTTGTTTGAACATGTTAAAGGCCTCAGAACTGGAAATGTGTAAGAATAAATCCCTTTATAAAAGTCAGTCCATTTCTGTTGTATTACACTCTGGCAACATTAGCACACTGAAACTGTTATCATGATCAAGAGCCTCTTCAATTACAATTCTTCTTTCTTCTGAGCTCAATAGCTTATCTGCTTTTTAGTCCAATTTGAATTATGCATTGTAAGAACTGAATCAAATATGCTTTCCATTTTTCTGGGCTCTGCTTAATAGCTGGGAACCCAGATTTCTCATAGCATAGATCTGAGGTGGAAAAAGGGATATGTATGTATATGTATTTCCTAGGTGTGCTCTGGCAATCTTTTACAGATAGCACTTGTCTGAGAAGGAACTGTCACTGTCTTTGACTTCCAAAGGTAGAGTCACATTACCTAAAAGTCATATCACTCTGGATATGAGGTGTGAGGGCCATTGCATGGGAGCTGAAAAGCTTCCTGTGTTCATTCTTGGTCATCTGGCAAGAAAGCAGAGGGGGATGAGCAGGTGGGAGAACCAAACCTCGGATACCAGCAGAAAGGAGAGGGGAGCACAGGAGCTGTGGGTATCCACAAAGGGGCTTTAGCTGCCACTCCCTTGGTCAACAGCCCTGGGCAATCCACAACCTAATGTCCAGAAGTTTCAGCCACCAATCTCCCAGCCCAGAAATCTGTAGCCCCAGTCAAGAGCTCAGGGCACTCTCTTGCTTGAGGCCTAAGTATACCAGTCACTATTTTTTCACCTTGAAGTTCAGAAGCCTCACCCAGCATTTTCTTCACTTGGGGGCTGTGAGTCTCAGCCAGCCCTTTCTTTTCCTAGGGCTGGGTCCTCCTTTATATCCTCTGGAGACAAAAGTTAAGGGGTTCTTAAAAAAAAAATCTCAATTTTTCTGGTAAAATGCCATCCCCAAACATTCTCACAGCAACATTTCATCCTGAGGTAGAGCCATAAAACACTACAAATAAGAAATTTAAATTCCATTTATTTATTCTCTTACAAATTCATTCAGCTACAAAACAACATTATACTTTACTGATCATTGACTCGGCTGTTTTTGGCCATCCCCCAATTCATACTGAGGCTAAATTATTTCACATATTCATGTCATGCTTTTCTTTCTCATGGGCTCACACCCATATTGCTCCCAATGCTTTGAATGCAATTTAAAAGATCATCCTGCTTAGTTTACTTAAGTTTCTCACACATGTTGTCAATTTCAATAAATCTTCAGACAATGTTTTGAGACAAGACAGAACAAAAACCTAAAACCAAAACAAAAGTCTAGGCAAAAAGTCTCAGGGGCATTTCCTTATGCCAGGGGCTGCTCCTTTTTCCCAAACTAATCAAATTTCCAAGTGCAGTATCCTGCTTACAGCTTTGGCAGGAAGTTATATGCTATGAAATGCCCACATAGGACCCCCATCCATATACATTAAATTTGTAGTCACACACCAGACCTCTGTCCTCTGCAGTCAGCTGCCATCAGGATGCTAGAAACTCGGGGAAAGAAATTCTTTCATCTATTTCTCAGAGAAAGAATTTGTCTGATGACCTTGGAGCCAAGAACTGTGAATTTCTTACTTGAGGTTCCTGGAATCAATCCAGCAGCCAGTCATTCAGATTTTAGGTCCCATGTTGTTGGATAAATTGAAGATGACTCCCCCCCCCCCCAAAATCTGCATTCATCCCTTGGTACAGTTAATACACAGACATACCAAATGGAATGTGGAGGAAAAGAGGGTTTACTTATATGAGTGGAAGTACAGAGGGAAATTCTTAACCTATCTCCCTGTAGTGATTTTTCACATGGCTTTTATCCATGTCAAAGACAAAGAAAGTTAATAATTTGGAGTAACATGCAACAGGGGTCTAAAGAACTACATAAGTTCCTTATATTAGTTATTTACTACATCATTTACAATTATATCCTCAAAGATTTATTTTGGATGGTACCTCCAAGTCTGGACTGATAGATGAGAAAACTCAAACAACAGTCAATTATGTACTCCTTAATTGGTGTCTATTCTTCCTGGGTACATGTTCTACATATTGCTTCTCTGTAAGACTCAACCCTAAGTACATAGCTTACTTACAGTTTTAAGGTTATATTCAAAATGCTAACACTACAGATTTAATTCATTAATTTGTAAGAACAATGTTGGCATACTGGCCAAAACTTCCAAATTAAATTTCATTTGCTTCTTAAATTTTTTGTGTATTATACATTGAGATGGCTATTTATGAAACAGTTGAACTTTCAAAAAATTATTAAAAAGTACACCTTTAAATTGCAAACTCTTTGGTGATACCAGACAAATAGAAATTTTTTTAGAGTGATTTTTGAAATCTTTCTACAGGGTAATTTGGCTGCCTGTTTAGAAGCCACCTTTCATTGAGCTATGACTGAGAGTATTCAATTTTTGACACAACAGCTAACATTGTATTTACTAGAGCATAGTATTCCTGTGTGCCTTCCTGAGAATTATCTGTATCAAGAATGGTAAATAGGTGTTTTGTCGAGTGTGAACTTCACTTGATTGGTATTGCCAAGAGGGTATATACCAAGAGGGGAAACTCAAGGTAAAAAATGGCTTCCTTGTAGAAGAAGGAATGTTGTGAATTGATCTCCTCCTAAATGTTAACCTAATGCCTAACCCGGCACAAGCTGGAGGAATAAGGACATGGCATAGTGAGGGCGGGTGAGATGATTAGCAGCTGTTCCCTAAAGCATAACACCAACTAACCCCTTAGGTGTTTTGTTTATAGCATAATCACCCCAAGAGATTTCCATTATGGTTCTCTAACATGTTACCTTAATCACTTATGGGTCAGTTGCTTTAACTTCCTAAAGTTTCATGGATGAAGTGAATATTTTGTTTTACATTTCAAATCTTATCTTTGCAGGCACCTGCAGATCATGGACTTTTATTTTTAACTGCTTTACCATAACACATTCTGTTGCAACACCACTATTTACTAAGTTGATCTTCTCAAGGGACATTTAATTTACCTCCAGTTTTTCATTATTGAAATCTATTTTACAATTTCATACTTGGCCATTTCATCCTGAAGACAGAGACAATACAGGCTCATGAAACTATACCTTGAGATATTAATCCTAGAATGTACACATCTTGAAATTCCCTAGATAATGCCAATTGCTCTTCAAAGCAGTTGAATAATTTTACATTCTGAGCAGTGGGGTATATTCATTCCCAATTCTCCACATCAATGTCAAAACTTTATATTGTCAATTGTGAAAGTTTTGTCAGATGTAAAGGGATATTAAATTTGGATTTTAATGTGGATTTTCTCAGTCACTAGTGATTTGACTATCATTTAAGTCATTTGCCTTCTGGATGTTTTATAAAAATCATTTATATACTGTTTGTTCTATTAAATTATTTTTCCTTTTAATTAACTTTGAAACATTTCTTAGATTCTGGTGACTGATTATTTGTCATGTATTTTGTGTATATATTTTATGAGACTGTCCTTTATTTCTCAATACTATTAATGTGTGTATACCTTAGAGAAAAAAATTTAAAATGTATGTACTCACATTTACCAATGCTTCTAGGACATCTTATTTAGGAGAGGGTTTTGTTTAAGTAATTCTTTCCAGAATTCATTTCAATATTTTGAGGTTACAATGATCAGATTTAGGTTTTTAATACTTCTGAATTTTAGTTTTGTAAATGGCATGAAATAGAGATTTTAAAAATGTGTACATGTTTTTATTCTAATTCTCCCAAGAGCATTTTCTTCTCTATTTTTCCTTCTCCACTGATATGCAATGTATCCTCTGGTATATTTTGGTCCCCATATTAGCTAGGGTTCTTTAGAGAAACAGAATCAGCAGGAGATATCTGCAGATATTAATTTATAAAAGTGTCTTATGTAACCATGGAAATGTAGAGTCCAAGGTCTGTAGGGCAGACCACAAGCTGGTAACTCTGATGAAGATCCTTGACAAACTCTCAGGAGAGGCAGGCTGGGCAACCATGGGAATGGAAGAGTCCAAAATCTGTAGGGCAGGCTGTGAAGCTTACTACTCCAGTGAAGAGTCTGGATAAACTCCACAGGAGAGCTCACCCACTGAAGCAGGAGGAGTGACTCTCTTCTGAATCCCCCTTTAAAGTCTTCCAGTGATTAAATTAAGTATCACCCATTACAGAAGACACTCCTTTTAGCTGATTATAAATGCAATCAGCTGTGGATGCAGCTGATGTAATCATGATTTAAGTCCATGAAATGTCCCCATAGCAACAGCAGGTCAGCACTTGCCTGACCAGGCACCACCATCTGGCCAAGTTGACACATGACTGTCCCCATCCGTGACTGGGTTGGGTTCTTTTCCTTTGATACATTTTCTACACTGAACATGCTTTTTAAATGACTATATTGTAGATATGTTATCTATTGGGCCTTGAACCAACTTTCTCATTCTACCTTAAAATCTGTTCTAATTTTTATGGATCTTAAATTTGACATATGAATTTCAAACAAAATCCTAAAATTAAATTAGGTTAAGATTTTGAATAAAAACTCACTGAATTGAAGATAAGGTTTTTTTCTGGAGAATTGACACATTGAGTCTTCTCATTATTGTACATGGTAGTCTATGCCAAATAATCTCATCTCCTTTATATCCTTAATTAATTTTAAAAACTATCTCATAAAAAAATGTTTCCTCTTAGTTGAAAGTTATTTCCAGTTACTTTATATCTGAAATGTCCCTGTGAATGTGTATTATCTGTTTGTCATAGGACAAATCAGAGCACTGTTTCTATGTTACAATATTTTGGGGGGAGAACAAAAATTTTCTGTAGCAAGTAGGCTGGAACATTTGCATAAATGGAAGCAGTTTCAAGATTAAAAGGAATGGAAAGTAACTTTTACGGACATAAAGGAAATTTAGCTTGATTCATTCATTGAGAGAGAGTTTTTTTGTCTTACAGGAACAAATTTAAGGCAGGGGGACTTTAATATGTATTGGATCAAATATATAGAACTAGGAGCTTGATTGGCTTTCTGGATCAGCTGCCTTGGTGGAAACTTGAATTTTCAAAAGATATTAAGATGACTCTCAAGAGAGAGTTGAAAGAAGAGCTAGTACATGAAGCTATTTAATTCTGTGAGGTCTCTAAGTCTAACTCTATTATTTCTTTACTTTATTCTTACAGATTCTTTTAATCAGTGACTCTCCCTTGGCCAGTTTCCTCCATAAACTTGACTTTTTTGAAGAGTCCAGTTCTTTCTCTTGTAGAATGTTCCACATTTTGGATTTGTACAGTTACTTTCATAGTATTGATTAAATTCTATTTCAATCCTCTGCTTTCATTTTATCTGAATGATATATTTAAAATTTGGTTAAATTCAAGTTAAAAAAATTTTTTAAGAATATCTCAAACATAATGTGCACTACTAAATGCAACACATCAGGTGACACATAATGACAGGTGATTTAACTATTATTGAAATTAATTTGATCATTTGGTTAGGGAGGTAACCATCTGTGGTTTAAAAAGATGCATGCCCCCTAGAAAAGCCATGTTTTAATTAAAATTCCATTTCATAAAGGTAGAATGATCCCTATTCAATACTGTATGTTTGAAACTGTAATGAGATCATCTCCCTGGATGATATGATTTAGTCAAGAGTGGTTGTTAAACTGGATTAGGTGACAACATGCCTCCACCCAAGGGTCCTGATTGGATTATTGGTGTCCTATAAAAGAGGAAACATTCTGGAGAATGGGAGATTCAGAGAGAGCAGAGAATGCTGCAGCACTGTGAAGCAGAGAGTCCATGAGCCAGCGACTTTTGGAGATGAAGAAGGAAAATGCCTCCCAGGGAGCTTCATGAAACCAGAATCAAGGAAGGAAGAAGCTAGCAGATAACGCTGTGTTCATCATGTGCCCTTCCAATTGAGAAAGGAACCCTGACCGTATTCACCATGTGCCTTTCCAGATGAGAGAGAAACACTGAACTTCATCGGCCTTCTTGAACCAAGGTATCATTCGCCAGATGCCTTAGATTGGACATTTCTATAGACTTGTTGTAATTGGGACATTTTCTCGGCCTTAGAACTATAAACTAGCCACTCATTAAATTTCCCTTGTTAAAAGCCATTCTGTTTAATGGAAAAAGGGGAATTTAATGAGTTGCTAGTTTACAGTTCTAAGGCCAAGAAAATGTCCCAATTAAAACAAGTCTGTAGAAATGTCCAATCAAATCATCCAGGGAAAGATACCTTGGTTCAAGAAAGCTGATGATGTTCAATGAATTCTCTCTCATCTGGAAGGGGACATGGTGAACATGGCAGTGTCTGCTGGCTTTCATGTGGTTCTACTAAAAAGGGACTCTCTCCAAAATGTTTCCTCTTTTAAAGGATTCCAACAAGCAACTCCACCTTCAGTGGGTGGAGACACACCTCCATGGAAATCATCTAATCAAAAGTTACCACCCACAATTGGGTGGGTCACATTTTCATGGAAACAATCAAAATGCTCCCACCCAGCAATATTGAATGAGGATCAAAGGGCATGGCTTTTCTGGGGTCCACCACAGATTCAGACTGGGATATCCACACTTTGGACCCCCCAAAACAGATGCTCTTTCCAAATGCAAAATACATTGATTCCATAACAATATCATAAAACCTTAAACCTTTCAGTGCCAAATGAAATACCAAATTAGAGACAGTATAAGCTCTCATCAAGTCAGTTACAGGCATGGTCTGTCCTAAGACAAAACTCTCCATTTGCTCTGGACCTTTGAAAATTCATAACAAGTTATTTGCTGCCAACATACAAAGGAGGAACATTCATAGGATACATATACACATTTCCATATGGAGGAAGGAACTCAGGGGTCACTAGACACATACAGTTTCGAAAACCTGCAGGACAAAGTCCATTAGATTTCAAAGTCTGATCTGAAGACACTGGAGTTCGGAGAAGAGGAGTTTCCAGATATAAGTAAAAAGGTTTTCCTGAATTTGGGGGGGAAAATTCACCTACTTGAGTACACTGGAATTGGTGAAAGAGTAAAGAGGCTATCAGATATTTCTGTACTAAGTGAAATGGAAAATTACACTAAAATTATATCTATGCAGAAAATAAAGGGTTGATGCAGAAAATAGGAAGCTAAAGACAAATATGGAGACATTTAGAGCCTGGGAGGAGAGGTGCCTCTGGGGGCAAAGGAGAGGTGAGGTGGGGGGATGGGCAGTGGGTGCCCCTTCCCCTGGGTTTCCCCTCCCCCACCCAGGGAACCTGACTATTCTAAGCCCTGTGGTGTCAGGTTGGCCCCTAGGCTGCAGTGTGCTTTCTCTGTGCCTAGTTGCCAGAGGCAGCAGTTCCTTGCGGTTGGTGAAAACTTTTCTGTTTTTGGAGTAGTCCCTGTGACCCGTGGTTGAGCTCCTGCTCAGCCATGTGGGAACTGGGTCCCCTTATCCTCCTCTGGTCTGTAGTGGGGCTTTTTGTCCTGTGGCTCCACTGCAGGCAGAGAAGGAGAAATTCCAGGGAGTTGAAAAACATCAAAACTCCACTGAGATAAGTAAGGGACCCTGGGCCCAGTCCATAGCAGATTTTCACTGTTTTCCCCTAGCCCATGTCCACTTTCCTAAACCCATAGTGTTGGCCCAGAGGGACAGCTTAGCATAAATCTATCAGAGTGAACATGCTATCATCTTGGGAACAGGTAGGGTGGGGAGATATCAGAGAGGGGCTTTTGATTCAATCCAAACTTCAAGGCCTTCCAGGTGGGTGGGGAAGAAGGTTACAGAATAAATCCCTAAATGCACGTCTGTGGGTATGGACTGTGATACTGGGAAATTCAGGCTATCCAGAGAGACCCACTCAACACTCATTCACTGTCCAGATACCACCTCAGGTACCTCTGGGCCAAGCCTGTTCCATGGGTTCAGCTCAGATGGGGAGAGCAATGCCGGGACTCTGAAGGGTTCTGAGAATAAGCTCTTGTGGAAACTCTGAGGTTGGGAGCAGTGCATTGTACACAGCACACTTGCTCCTAGAGAACTGAGATTCTGTGCCTGCTCAAAAGAAGATTCAGGATCTGACAAAATTATTGATCTCCTTCGGACAACAATTATTTGTGTAATTTCAAGATGGAACAATAATAGAAAGGAATTGACTCCCTTAAAAATGAATAACAGGCAATATACAAAGGACACATTGCTGAGACATGAGGATCTGAAGGTTTCTTTCACAGATTGCAATTATATTCCTTGTTTCTTGGTCTTTCAGAGTCAGTGCAGAGACCCGGAGATGGAGAGAGAGGACGGATTGAGAGGCAAGGCCCTGCTTTCCCTGCACACCTGCTCTAAGGGTGCAACACATCTCACAATCCCTGACAGTCCACCCCAACTGCACGGTCTGAGGATGTCAGGTGTTGGGGTGAGTCCCTCTCAGGGAGGAAAGGCCCCAGGGGGCAGGGTCACAGAAAAGACACCCAAACCTTGGGGCACACTCACATCCTGCTCCACCCATGCTTAGAAGGAAAGAAGGAAGGTGAGACGCAGTGAAGCAAATCTAGGTTGGATTTGGAAGCAGGAATTGTGGTGCCTGCCATTGACAGATTTAACTGCACTAAAACTGAGGTTTCTACTGTGAAATAACTTTTTTTCAGGTTAGTTCAAATATTTGTGGGAATCTCATGAGATAATTAATATGCAAGTACTTGATAAATGATTGAACATTAAACATGTGGGACCCTCCATGGTTTCCATTCACCAACTGTCATTGTGACCTCAAGCTTGGAGCACTTACAATCTCTCCTCCAAGTCTCCCCTGAAGGGCTGTGACATGCAGCTCCAGGGAAGTGTCTGGACTCCTCCTTCACCACATGTAACCCAACCTCCTGATTTCCCAGCTTGGAGAGCTTGCCAGGGAGGATCCCTGAGGACCTGGGACCGGAGTCCTCCTCAGAAAAGGTGATTTCTCTCTTCATATTTCCTACTCAGCCTTCTAACTTGTGCTGTCCAAGGGTCCCAGAGCTGTCTAGGGTGGAGCAGAGGGGGTTTGTACAGGGAAGCAATGTCAGAGAAAGCCCTGGGTGCAGGCTCAATGTCTACCAGAAAGTCAGGGATGCAAGAGCTGTGTCGGGCCAGAAGCTCCGACCCAGGCAAGGTTTGCCTGGGTGTCCAGTCCCCCTTCTTCCTCTTCTGAAGCTTCCACTTTCTGTCTTCCGCAGCCCCCTGTGCAAGCACCCTGGACTGGCCAGAGACCACAGAGTCACCTGTCATCCCTGGGTCTTTCCATCAACTCGGGATGCCCACCTGCCGAAGGGGTGCCTCGTGGAGGTCCCTATTTCCTCGGTGACTCCTTCGGCAGTTTGGTTTCTGGCCTCCAGGGCATCTCCACACCCGCAGCTGTTACCATCGAGAGCTGCAATCTCCATCTGGGTCTCAACTGCCTGTCTCCTCCATGGGCTGAACCACCTGCCCCTCTGGGGGAGACCCCTGGAACATGGGTGCATGTGTTGTTCTGTTTCCAGGTGGTGCCTGGGGAAGTCCATCATCCCCTACTCGACACCACCTGGATGGTCTCCTGTCCTCCCACATTCCCTCCCTTCCTCTCCTTACCCCTTTGCCCCTCCCTACCACTCCTCTCTTCTTCACCCCAATCTTATTCCTGCCTCCATGATCCCCCCCCTCACATTGGCTCCCACTATACCCATCCCCAATTTCCCTACAAACCCTGGGCTCATCCTCACCTCTGCCTCCTTGCTTCTCCTTCCCCCACACCTCTTTTCCCATTTCCCTGTCATCCCAGTTATCCCTGCCATGGGAGCATTTCTTGGCCCTGTCCCTGCCTGGCCCCTCCCTTTCTCTACCTTCACCCTCCACTCTGCCCACTTCTCTTCCCTCAAAATATTCAAAAGGGATTTCTCCACCCCAACCCCTGGCCTTTTCCTCCCTTCCCACAGAGTTCCCTCCTGTCCCAGTACCCCTCCCCCTGCCTGACCTTCCCCAAACCACCTCAAGGCCTGACCCCACCATTGGCCAGGCCAAAACCATCCTGCCCTGCAGGGATGAAGACAATAACAGCAGGGGTGTGCAGGCCTGGTGTTTTCTACCTCCAGCCACCCCTGCACAGCCACAGCCACAAGCACTCCACCCCACCAGGAGGGCAACTGCCATCTGCCCCTCCAGGCTGGCAGTGACCAACATGACCATGGGTCATCTGAGGGTCCACAAGGACATACAGTCCAGACTCCAGGCTTGCCCAGGTAAAGCATGCCTCAAGTCAGGTAGGTGGCTCCTGGGGTCTCTCATTGCCATGTCCACAGGGTGGGGTCTGAGGGGACCTGGCAGTTGCTAAGTAGGTGGAAGCCTCGGGAGGCCAGAAGAAGCAACCTCTGGATGCAGGAACTCCCTAAGCTCCTCCTTGTAAGGAAGCACCACAGTAAGATCACACTGCAAACACTTCTGAAAGAGGAGGGCATCCCTAATTCCACCGTAGAGCGTGTCCACAGAAGGGCTGAGGGACTCTCCAGAGCTAGAGAAGAGGACCTCTGCCCTGGCCAGAGATTTTCCTGACACCCTTTGTTCCACCCCCTCCAGGAAATGAACTAAGTGGGGCAGCTCTGAAGAGGACCCCCTGTGGGCACAGCAGTGCCATCAAGGGATGCGAAGTCCCCCTCATAATATCTCAAGGGGGGCCAACACCTAGGAGGTGCCCACAGGATGAGAAGGAAAGCCCCCATGCCCTGGGCTCCCTCATCCGTGCAAGAGCACAATGAGACCTCAGTGCCGCACACGAGGGTGGGCCCAGTGGAGACCTGGCCTTTAGGGTGCCAGTGAGAGGAAGGCGGAGAAGAGTACAATTCTCACAAAACACGGAAAGCATCTATTATTCTCCAGCGGCACCTCCAGATAAGCTGCGTTGCACACCCTCACCAGAGCCATGCAGACGTTTCTGTTTAGGAAGTCTCTGCTGCTGGGCTGCCAGGGATTGAAAGCTCTTGCTCCCTAATGGGATAAGATAAAATATTTTATCTGAAGCTACTGTCTTTTATGATAATTTGTTATTTATCAAACTAATACACTAAACACCAAAAAGTAAAACAAAAAAGACCAAGAAGCCAACACTCATTCTTCACATTTTTTAATGTCCCCCAAGAATTACCTCCAGTTTATAATTCTTAAGTGTTACTTTGTGGGAGACATCAAGTCAAGCCTCAGGCATTCCCTGAAATCTGTGCAATGTGCTCCATACTTTACCGCAATTGCTCAAAATCTTGACAGATTACTATTATTTTTAAATCTTGTCTATAAAGCCCTTGTCTTTGTGTTCCTTTGTGCTTTCAAGTAGATTCTTCCAGTGTTCTGACATTGGTTTGCTTTGTTTAAGAATGTGAAACCCAGTGGACATTTTTTCCTGGGTTGTTACCACAGAGTCATTCTTTATCCACTCCGAAATTACAAGGCTTTCATAGAACAATATTATCCTAACTGTAGCAAACATAGATTAGTGGAAAAATCAATCAAACATTAAAAATAAACAAACCTGTCTCTAAGTTCCTGTCTAAACATGGTAGACCCTTCAATTTTATGATCCTCACCACAGCTACTTGCTAAGCTGATTAGCAAATGCTCTATAAATATGCACAAAATATCCTGAATTTTCCTGCTATTTGGCACAATGGTAATGAATTCAGAAATGTCCCTCCATTCAGATCTTTGATTTGGTAAATATCCATGTTTCTTTCTCTCCCTCTCTCCTGGGTTTTAAAAATGAATTTTGTCCTTGGTAAATGAAAAAATAAAGTAGTCTATAATTGTAAATATATTTATGGAAATCAAATTCATTGACACCCCTTTCACACCTTACAGATCCACAGTACATTTACCATTACCTAACTCTCTGGCTTACTATAGCTGAAACCAATGCTTTATTGTTATAGCAATGGCATTTGTTGCTTTCATTGAATGATAAGTAGAAAACATTAATAGAGCAAATGGATGTGGCACTCTGTGGAAATGTTGGAGGGAGAATGAAAAAATGTACTGTCATCACCCCCAGGACTGTGAATATTGAGATATCACATGCACTATTACAATGTTAAGTTTAAAAAGGAAATTTTGTAGGTGTAATTAAGGTTATTAACCAATGATCATGTGCCACTCAGAAGGGAGGTTATGGCAGGGGAAATCTAATCAGGAAACCGTAAAAGAGCTGATTCCTGGAGAACCAACTCCAACTGGTGGCAAACGAGCAGGTCATTTTATAAGGGTGAGGATTCCACATGCTATTGCTGATGTGAGGATTCAGGACTCTGGGTGGGTAGGAATGTAGACCAGCTTTGAGAGCTAGGAGGTGGGACCACCTGTGGAGCCAAGCTCTGGATTCTGCAGTATAAGCGAGCTTGGAGGCAGATGGAAAATCTTGAAAATCTCAAGATGCTCACCATAAACTTAGATGTAATCTAATAGCGCTAATATTAGAAATTCTCTGAAGATGGTCACTTTTAATCCTGAGCAGAGATCTTTACCACTCCTTAATATATTTATTTCTTCATGTAGTCATATGCTGTCTTCTGCCCGTGCCCTGTTTGGAGGTGTATGTGCAGGATCTCACAGGACTGGGGGCATAGGGGATAGCAGGAGGTGACCTTAGCCCTTCCTGCTTTGGCTTCTCAAGGTAACAAGGAGACAGAAGGAGGGGATGGTGACATGGCTGCCCTGCCATTTCTGGGTTTCTGCATCACACATGATCAGATCTAGTGAAGGAGTTCTATCCACAGCTTATATTTGAAGAAAACATGACCAGAAAAACTTCAGTCATTCAGAGGCTTCTCACAGTTAGAATGGGTCAGTGTAAAACAGACATTATCCACTCCATTTCATCCATTAACTTTAGATAGGACTGTGTAGGGTGAATGAGCAGGTTTGGGGGTTATTGGAATTATTGAAGAAAAACACCACACACAGATTCCAGAATGTGTAAGATTCACGTAACTTCATATTTCACAAAGATTTGAAGAGGAATTTGGGTGTAAAAGCACTTATTCAAGGTCATTGACAAAACTGATTCCATTAAGGATGAATAGTTGCTAGCTGCCCCAAGAGCCCTTTCTCATCTTGCAGGAGGCAGGGAGACCTGTCCTGCTGTCTACCTCTGAGTGCATCCTCAGTGGAATTCTATAGCCCTTCAACAGCCTCCTTCCCCCATCTCATGGACTTGAGACTCACTGGAAACAAAAGACTTTCATCTGTGTTGTGTATAGGCACAGAATAGGCAGGGAATTTCATCTTCTCCCTCCTGGCTCAAAAGAAATTTGACTCTTACTCAATACCTGTGTTATGTTCCTGATCTGCTCTCTCTCATCAGTCCTCCAAGAGGCCAGACAGCTTGGTGCAAATGATACAGCTATAGGACTAGGTATAGTTAACTTGGTTATTTGGCTATTGTACTCTTACAAGGCTGTGCTTGAGATGTGCATGGAGTGGGTGAGTGTTGAGCAAAGCAATATTCCTGAATCCTCTTGCTTTTCCTAACAAAAGCCCAAGGAGTAGGAACAGCAGGAAAAAGTTATTAGCTAAATGCAAAGGGAAGGCATACATATTTTTGCTTCAAATATGGTATATCTTGACCTAGCCACAAGAATTAGGGCTACTTTCCGGATCTACACCAGAAACTTACTTCCAAACTTGGAATGTCTGGGTGGGGCCACATCTTCCTGCCTGCCCCCATTCAGGTGAGTTCAGGAAGAGAAACAAGTTTCCCGCACCCTAAGAAAACAGTGCCTGGTAAATACTGCACAAGTGTGTCCTCAGAGGCTTTGCCTTACTGGACTCCAGGTTGGGTGATTTGGGTGTGGAAGTATGACAGGTGTACATATGTGTCTACAATGTCTGTAGTTTAATTCTAGACCATCAATGAGGGCTCCCCACTGAGTGGTACCTGAGGAAGAAAGTCACCTCTCCATCTGGGGTTCTCAGAGTGGCTGGGGGGTTGGTCTTACTGCTGGCCAGAAAGTTCAGACAGCCGTCGCTGGGGAGGACACTTCCTGTGGGACCAGAAACAACACCTTGAGAAAAATGAAGCAGAAAATGAAAGCAAGGTTTAGTGAACACTAAGTGGAAGAAAGAAAAGGAGAAAGAGCCTTTAAAAGGCTGAATTTTTTTTTACAAAGAAAAGATGATTTAAGCAGAACTCTTATAAAAATTATTTGCTATGCAAAATAATCCTATAAAATAAAGATGAAATAAATACATTTTCAGATAGGCAGGTGTGGAGACTAATCATAAGCAGCCAGCTTGTATTTACAATAATGGTAAAGATGTTCTTCAAGGAAGGAAATGACAACAGACTCTTGGTTCTTCACAAATATACAATAACAGCAGATATGTGGGAGAGAGCAAATGCTGTTTTCAATTTTTTCTCTTATCCATTTAATGGACACCTGATTGCTTTAAATACCATGTAAATATAAGAAATTTGCAAAATGGGCTTACATCATAGAAAAAAGTTAAAGTTCAATAAAAAGTGTGGTAATAATGGGGATACATAGAAGTATTCTATATTGTTGAAAGTATTTTACATTCAAGAAGTGAGAAAAAATATAAAATGAATTTCTATACAAATTCTAACATAGAATTTGATGTTAAAGATGCATTTCGGTAATGAAAGCGCAAGCACTATCAAATAATGATAATAAAATGTAGATCTATAAAATCAATAGAGGACCTAAGACAAAAAGAAATAAGTAAAAGCTATTCTACATATAACAACCACAGGCAAGAAAATAGTAACAAAGGAATGAACAGAAGGAAAATTGTAAAAGCTAAAGCTAAACATAGATTTAACCATAACTATATAAATAATAAAATAATATAGCAATATTATATAATAAATGTATAAATTCATTAAATAAAAATGCACTAGGGGGGGTGCAAAAGTAGCTCAGAGGCAGAGGTCTCACCTGCAATGCCAAAGACATGCGTTCAATACACAGAGTCTGCCCATGCCAAAAAAAAAAAAAAAAGAAAGCACTAAACCACTTCTATCAAAATGTATAGGTGCTCTTATGATATAAATGCAGGACAGTCTTAGGATACAACAAGATACAATTCATAAAGATGTACATGATACGAAAGTAAAGCAGTAAAAATGGTTTCATGCAAACCATAAGCATTAGACAGTTGGAATGGAAGTATGAAATAGATAAAATAAATGTTAAGGAAAGAAAATGTTTAACCACATATAAAGAGGTGAAGCTCATCACAATGAAAGTCAAATTCTTCAAGGAACACTGACATAAAAAATTGTATGTACTCAATCACAGGACATCAGATGCATTAAGTTAAAATAGAGCAATCTAATGGAACAAGTAGACAAATCAAGAGTCATGCTGAAATATTTTAACACTACTACCCAGGATTCCATACAAATTTAAACAGAAATCAACCATGATACAGAAGATATTGACATAGCCACCAAACAACTTCACCGGGAATGATATTTACAGGGTACAAATACTAACAAAGTCAGAATACAGATTCTTTTCATGTGCCAAGCCACATTCAGCAAAATTAGCCATATGCTGAATTATAGAGCAAGTAGCCCTTTATTTAAAAGATTTGAACTCATGCACTGCATAATCTCTGATTGAAAGGGGTTTAACTTAGATGTCAATAATATTAAGATATCTAAAAATTCCCCTACATTTAGAAATTGAACACATGCAACACACTCATACACACATACACAAATGACAGGGAAGAAATGAAAAGAGAAATTGGAAAATACCTTGAACTACATTATAATGAAAAATCCCTTTTTGAAAGTTAGCAGGATATAGTTATTGCAGCACTTGGTGGGAAAATGCTAGTTATTTAGACTATATTTCAAAAGACATAGTTTTTATAACAATGATTTATGTTGTACTTTAAGAATCTAGAATAAAATGAACAAATTATGTGAAGTAAGTAGAAAGAGGAAAGACAATGTATAAGAAAATAAGTTTTGAAAATTTTACTGACCTGGATAAGACCCCACCAAGACTAATGAAGATAAGAGAAAATATAAAAATTAGTAATGACAGTAATGAACCAGAAGGTATTGAAACAGATATTCAAAAAGCAAGCATATATATTGTGAATAACTTCATGCCAGTTTCATATGAATATATTTGACAACATAAACAAAAGGAACCAATTAGTTATAAAACAATGGATTGCAATTAAGACAAAAGAGAATATCAGCATGTATAGCTGGGCGTGTGAAATTATTTTCAGCTTCAAAAATCTTCCCACAAAAAAAACTAAATGACCAGAAAGTTGCACTGTTAAACATAAAACATTCAAGAAAAAATCCAATTAAAAATGCTCAGGAAATAGAAAAAGGATCACAACTTCATGCCATTTTAATATGAATATATTTGACAACCTAAACAAAAGGAACCAATTAGTTATAAAACATTGGGTTGGAAAAGCAGTTTAAATTCAGTGTAATACCAATCAAAATTGCAATAACATTCTTTGAAGAAATGGAAAAAACAATCATCAAATTTATATAAAGCAGTGACATTATCAACATGGCAAAATACAGAGCTACTGCGAATCTCTCCCTAGAGTATCAAAATTAAACACGGACAATTCTGAATTGTTCAGAACCCTGGAGGCAGACAGACTGGAGAAGGACCCTACAATACTAAATTGAAGAATGAGAAAATTTTCAGGCAAGAAACTTCCATCTCAGACCAGCTGACCTGACCCTCTCCCCTCCCCTCCACCTGGTCTTACCCACTGTGGCAAGGGCACAGAAATGCCACCCAGGAACCCACTCATCAGGACAGAGAATGTACACTCTTCTTAGAGCAGTGAGACAGACATGCTGCAATTGGACACTCTGTGCACAGTGGAGAACATTTCAAGACTCAGGATAGTTAGGGACAAAGAGTCAGAGAAAACACGGACAGAGACTGAGTTTCAAACCCTCAGTCCTAGAGCACTTTCTTCACCCTGAGGGATACAGCAGTGCCAGACCAGATCCTTGCCTGATGAAGGTTGACTACTGGAACAGCTGGGGGAATCTTCTGCACAAATGAAGCAGACATAGCCCCACATGAAGCAATATTTTGCCCAGCAAAGTGAGGTAACAGGAATCCTGCAAGTTTTAGCTGCACCCAGTTAGATGTAGCTGGGCTCCTGTGACAAACAGCTTCTGAGGATGATTAAATTACCAAACATTACTATCTTCTTGGTAGACCAGAAAGTGTAAGAGAATTGAAGAGTTTTTCAGAGAGTTTCCAGATGCTATCTGAGGCCACTGAGCTGGTCTGGGCCTCCTGCACAGGAACCCACCATTGTTCTGACTGAGAAATATGGACAATTCAACTGTGAAACTTGTGCCCTAAAACAAACCCAGGGTTTGCAAGCTATGAAACACAGAGCACCACTGGGAGGCATTAGAATTGTTTAACCTATAGAGACTTTGCTGTTGGGCCACAAACCTAAGCCCATCCCTGAAGCAGGCTGCTGTGGGTACCTGTTTTTGTGGGAAATTGGGATTCAGAACAAATCTGACAACTGGCTGCAAGAGAGAGATGAACAGATAGAGAACAAATTCATGCCATATAAAACCTTTGGCAGAACAGAGAAAAATGACCTCTAGAATAAACTAATCAAGAAAATCAAGTGCCTAGACACCAGCAAAAAATCACAACTCATATCAAGAAGCATGAAGATATAGAACAGTCTAAGGGATAAATGAACACCACAATTCAGACACAGGAGTAGAAACAACTAATTAAAAATCTTCTACATCAAATTAATAAGTTGAAGGAAAACACAACAAAGGGATGAACAATTTAAAGAACAAAGAGGGTGGCCATACAGAAGAACTTGGAAGCTTTAAAAAAACAAATGGCACAGGTAGTTCAGTGGTTAGAATGCCCACCTTCCATGTGGGAGACCCAGGTTTGATTCCCAGACCATGCACCTCACCCCCTCAAAAATGGCAAAACTTATGTGAATGAAAGGAACAAAAGAAAAGATGAAAAAACAGAATGCAGGTATACAACAACAGATTTGAACAGGCAAAAGAAAGGATTGGTGAACTAGAAGACAGAATGTCTGAAATCCTATATAAAAAAAAGTTTTGAAAGAGAAAAGAATGGAAAAATATGATCTGGGTCACAGGGAATCAAATGACAATATGAATTGCACAAATACATGTGTTATGAGTATTCCAGAAATAGAAGAGAAGGGAAAAAACAGGCAGAAAGAATAATGAAGGAAATAATAACTGAAAACATCACAACTCTTATGAAAAACAAAATTACAGGTCCAAGAATGCAACATACCCCAAACAGAATTGATCCCACACCAAGACACTTAATAATCAGACTGTCAAGTGTCACACACAGGGAATTCTGAAGGCAGCAAGTAAAAATTGATCCATCACAAAGAAGGGAAGCTCAATAAGACTAAGTGCAGATCTCTCGGGAGAAACCATGAAGGCAAGAAGGCCATTGCATGATACATTTAAGATACTAAATAAAATAAACTACCAACAAAGAATTCTATATCTGGAAAAAAGTCTTCAGACATAAGGAAGACTTTAAAATATTTACAGATAATAGATACTAAGAGAGTATATGAAGAAGAGAGCTCCTCTACAGGAAATACTAAATGCAGCACTGCAAGCAGATAGGAAAAGATAGGAGAGAGAGGTTTGGAGAACAGTGGAAATCAAATTAGCAGTAAGAGTAACTAATAGGATAAAGAGATAGAGAGAAAAAAATAAGATGTGACAGATAAAATCCAAAAGATAGCAGGATAAAGAGATAGAAAAAAATAAGATGTGACAGAGAAATAATTTTTTTTATTATTAGAGGCTAAATGATACCCTTTTAAAACCAGAGGATTGAAGAAGAATTTACAAAAGAAATCATAAATATCTTGAGGCAACTGAATGAATATTATTAATTATTAGACAGAGATTTCAGACAAATCCAAAAGAAAAACAATGATTGAAGAAAGTACTGTCCTAACAATATAACATTAAATGTTAATGGATTAAACTCCACAATCAAAAGACACTGTCAGAATGAATTAAACAACAGGATCCATCTATATGCTGTCTACAAGGGACTCATTTAGGACCCAAGGACAAGAGCAGGTTGAAAGGGAAAAGTTGGAAAAAAATATTCCTTGCAAACCACAATCAGAAAGGATCAGGGGTTGCTCTACTAATATCAGACAAATTAGACTTCAAATATAAAACAATTAAAAGAGACAAAGAAGGACAGTATGCATTAATAAAAGAGACAATCCATCAAGAAGACATAAGAATCATAAATATTTATGCACTGAGTCACAGTGCCCCAAATTTCATGAGAAAATAACTGACAAAACTGAAGGGAGAAGTAGACACTGCTAGTATACTTGGAGACTTCAATACACCACTATTATCAATGGATTGGCCATGTAAATAAAGGATCTATAAGGAAACAGATTTTGAATAGTGCAAGAAATGATTGAACTTAACAGACATTTGCAGAACACTGCTCCTTAAACCAGCAGGATATATATATTTCATGGATCATTCTCCAGGAAAAACCACGTTAGATCAAAAGCAGGTCTCAATACATTTTAAAAGATTGAAATTACACAGAACACTTATTCAGATCATAATGGAATGAAGTTGGAAGTCAATAGCTGATTGAAGGCTGGAATATTCACAAACATATGGAGGCTAAATGATACCCTTTTAAAACCAGAGGATTGAGGAAGAATTTACAAGAAAAATCATACATATCTTGAGGCAACTTAGGCAAAATGGACTACATCCTAAAAAGCATGAACAGTGAACACTGATTCAAGAAGAAATAGAAGATCTCAATAATTCCATCACAGTAAAGAGAGTGAACAATAACAAACTCCCCCCAAATATGTCCAGGGCCAGATGGCTTCATGTGTGACTTTCACTAAACATTTAAGGAGGAATTAGCAACAACCCTGCTCAAGCTCTTCAAAAATTTTTGAAGGGGAGGAAAAGCAACCTACCTCATGGTATGAAGACAATGCCACCCTAATAATACTCAAGCAATGCAAAGATAATAGAAGAAAAGAGAATTAAACACAAATCTCTTTAATGAGTACATATGAAAAATCCTCAACAAATTATTTGTAAATTGAATCCAGCCACTTATTAAAATATTTATAAACCATGACCAAGCAGGTTTTATTCCAAGTTTTCAGAGGTTGTTCAACACAAGATCAATTAATGTAAGACACATCAATAAATTAAAGGGGAAAATCCATGACCAATAGAATGGATGCAGAAAAGGCATTTGACAAGGCAAAATTTATCATCCTTCCTTGATGAAAACACTTCAAAGGGAAAGAATAGAAGGAAACTTTCTCGATATGACAAAGGGAATATAAGCAAAGCACACAGTTAACATCATACTCAATGGGGACAAATTGAAAGCTTTACCTCTAAGATCAAGAACAAGACAAAGATGTCCACTGTCACAACTGCTATTCAACATTGTGCTGGATATTATAGCTGGAGCAATTAGGGAAAAAAAAAGAAACAGAATGCATCTAAATTGTAAAGGAAGATATAAAACATCTATTGTTTGCAGATGACATCATGCTTTATGTAGAAAATACTGAAAAATCTACAGTAATGCTACTAGAGTCAACAAGTGAATACAGCAAGGAGGCAGGATAGAAGATAAGCATACAAAAATCAGTAGTGTTTCTATGCCCCAGCAATGAGCAATCTGAGGGAGAGATCAAGAAAAAAAATCAATTTACAATAGTGACCAAGAGAATCAAATATTTAGGAATAAATAAAAACCCTTTATGCATAAAACAACAGAACATTGTGTTCTGGTTTGAAAGGAAGCATGCCCCCTAAGAAAAGCCATGTTTTACTATAAATCCCATTTCTTAAAGGTAGAATAATCCCTATTCAATACTGTATATTTGAAACTGTAATGAGATCATCTCCCTGGTTGATGTGATTTAGTTAAGAATGGTTGTTTAACTGGATTAGGGGATGACATGTCTCCACCCATTTGGGTGGGTCTTGATTGGTTTATTGGAGTCCTATAAAAGAGGAAATATTTTGGAGAATGAGAGATTCAGAGAGAGCAACACTACAAAGCAGCGAGTCCACCAGCCAGCGACCTTTGGAGATAAAGAAGGAAGACACCTCCCGGGGAGCTTCATGAAACAGGAAGCCAGGAGAGAAAGCTAGCAGATGATGCTGTGTTCACCATGTGCCCTTCCAGCTGAGAGAGAAACCCTGAACTTCATCAGCCTTCTTGAACCAAGGTATCTTTCCCTGGATGCCTTTGGACATTTCTATAGACTTGTTTTAATTGGGACATTTTCTCGGCCTTAGAACTGTAAACTGGCAACTCATTAAATTCCCCTTCTTAAAAGCCATTCCATTTCTGGTATATTGCATTCCAGCAGCTAGCAAACTAGAACACATTGCTAAAAGAAATAGAAGAAGACCTAAGAAATTGAAGGACATATCATTTTCATGGATTGGAAGAACAAAATATCATTAAGATGTCAATTTACCAAAAATGATTTTTATAGATTCAGTGCAATATTAGTTAAAATCCCAACAACTTATTTTACAGAAATAGAAAAACCCATAATAAAATTTATCTGCAAGAGCATTGTGCCTTAAATAGCCCCTCATGAAAAAGAAATGAAATGAGAGGTCTCACACTACCTGGCTTTAAAGTATATTACAAATCTTCAGTGGTCAAAACTGCACGTTGCTGGTATAAAGATGTACAGACCAATGGAATTGAATTGAACATTCAGAGGTGGACCTTCTCGTCTATTTCATGCAAAAGTTATCTCATAGATAACAAAAGTTATCTAGATCTCATACCTCATACAAAAATTAACTCAAAATGAATCAAAGACCTAACCATTACAGCAAAGACCATAAAACATTTAGAAGAAATGATAGAGAAATAGCTTAAGGATCTTGTGATAGGGGGAGGTTTCCTAGACCTTTTACCCAATGTCCAAGCAATGAAAGAAGAAACAGATATAAGGGATCATTTCAAAATTGAATACTTTTCAGCATCAAAGGACTGTGTCAGGAAAGGAAAAAGGCAGCCTATGCAAGGAGAGACTTTATTTAGAAACCACTTATCAGAAAAGGGTTCAATATCTATAATACACAGAAAGATCCCACAACCCAACAATAAAAAGTCAAAGAACCTAATGTAAAAATGGACAAAAGACATGGATAGACACTTTTCCAAAGAGGAAACACAAATGGCTCAAAAACATATAAAAATTACTAGCGATTAGGGAAATGTAAATCAAAATCGTGATGAGATATCATTCAAACTTGTAAGAGAGGCCATTGCTGAAAAAAAAAAACAAAAACAAAAAACAAAACACAGAACCACAGCTATTGAAGAGGATGTGGAGAAACAGTTACACTCATTCACTATTGCTGGGAATGCAGGAATGGCTCAAAGACTATGGAAAGGAGTTTAGTGATTCTTCAAGCTAAGGACAGAATTGCCGTGTGATGCAGCAATCCCATTACTAGGTATACATCCAAAGGAAATGAAAGCAGTGACATGAATGGACATTTGTTTTCTGATGTTTACATTAGTATTATTCGTGACTGCCAAGAAATGGAAACAGCCCAAATGTCCATCAACATGTGGATAAACAAACTGTGGCATATACATTTGATGAAATATTATGCAGCTGTAATACAATATAAAGTCATGAAGCATGGAACATAGAAAATGAGTCTTGAGGACATTATGTTGAGTGACACTGACCAGAAAGAAAAGGGCAAATAAGGTATGGACAAATAACTCATTGTTAATATGAATTAACTCTAATTAGCAAATTCTGAGTGTTAAAGCTGAGGATGCAGGTTATTGGGAGATAAAAAGAGGTAGACATTTGGCATTTGATGCTCAAGGAGCACAAAATGTACAGCCAGGTTGATTGTAAAGATACAGAAATATACAGCATAATATCATGTCATAGTTGCTCAATATTATATGAACAAAGCTAAGTGTACATACAGTTAAAAGAAGAAAGCTAGGGGCATGTAGGAACCAGAAGGAAAGATAAAGAATAAAAACCGGGACTGTAAAACACAGCAAAATCTAGAGTGGACAATGATATACAAATGTAAGAAAGTATTTAAACTTCCATATTCAATGTGTTAATAACCTAACACATTGCAGGTATTAAGAATGGGATGATTTATGGAAAACAGAATTAATAGAAACTAGGGTCTGTGGTTAACAGGAACATTGCTGTGTTCTTTCATAAATTGTAACAAATGCAATATAACAAAGCTAAATGTCAATAACAGGGAGATATAAATTAGGGGTATGGGATTGCTGTCATTGCTTCTCTTTTACTTTTTCTTTTTTTCTCTACTCCTCTTTTTCTTTGCAGAAGAAATGGAAATGTAATCATATAGATTGTGGTGGGAATGCATAAACAGGTGACTATATCAGGAACCATTTATTGTACACTTAGGATGGATTGCATGGTATGTGAGTAAAAGTGTTTAAAAAATAAACAGAAGAAAACAAGTGATGGAGAAGATATGAAGAGAGAGAGATACCTATTCATTGTTGGTAGGGAAGTAGAAGGGAGCAGCTGCTCTGGAAGACAGTATGGTGGTTCCACAGGAGGCTAGGTGTATGGCTGTCGCATGATCCTGCAACCCCGTTACTAGACACAGACTTGGAATAACAGAAAGCCGGGACATAAATAGGCATTTGCACACTGTTTTTTATGGTGACATTATCCACAATTTGCAATGGATGGAGGTGGCTTAAAGACACATCAACTGATGAACAGAAGGGCAAAACGTGTATATATGCAATTGAATATTGCAGGTATACCTTCATATTGAAGGTATGAAGTCATGTGGCATGCAAAGGTGAATGAATCTTGAGGATATTACTTTGAGTGAAATAAGCCAGAAACAAAAGGACAAATAATGTATGGTCTCACTAATATAAATTAACTATAATGAGCAAACTGATAATTGAATTTGAGATCATTGGTTATCAGAGGATAGAAAGTAGGCAAAGAATGGGCATCAATGATTAAGGAGCACAACATTTTAAAAAAAGATTCATTGCATTGGTTCCTAGATGGATCTCTCCTCCCTCTTCTGGTTTTGATGTTTTCAGCTGCTCTCTCTCTCTCTCTCCCTCCATCCCATTTACAGAACACTCCAATAAAATAATTAAGACCCACCCTGGGACAAGCCTTTACTGAAGCAACCAAATCAAAATGTCCTACTTATAATAGGTTTACCCCCACAGAAATGGATTACTTTTAAGAACATGATTTTTCCTATGGCATATTTCATTCTTAACCACCACAGTCTCGCTGTCTGAAATTAGCACAATTTGTGTCCCTTGGTTGGAAGACTAGCTCCTGAAATGTATTTTATTTTCTGCTTCTGGTTAAAAAAAAAAAAAAACTGTGTATGGAGACTTTGAAAGTCAGAATGTATTTAGTTGTGCCCTCCCGAACTTTCAAAAAAACTTTTTATTATACTAACATATACAAACCCTAAATTTCCCATTTTAACCACTTTGAAAGTGGTTGCACTTTCAAAAAGCACAAAAAAATTGAAAGTGTACAATTCGGGGTTGTTAATTATATTTCCAATATTGTGCTAACATCAACATCCATTCCCCCAAAGTTTTCATTACTTCAGAAAGAAATTTTGTACCTGTTAAGCAATAAGCTAATCTTTTGATTTTTCCAGGAGAGTGTGACTGATCCGTTTTAATTTCTTTTAGTTTGTCCAAAGCATATATATTTCTCTCCATTTTAATTTCTACTTTTATTTCCATTATATGTTTTTTACCATGCCAACCATACTGCATATTGATTTTCTGTTCACTGTTATTTTATTCTTTAGACAATTGTCTTTAAGATTTCATCTTTCTCTTCTACATTTTGGCAGTATTTGTTTTTGTTTTCATCACTTTTATCCTAAACAGAGTTTGCCTATTTACAAAATGTACTAGATTGCTTATAATGTGGGTTTTAAACAAGTCATTTTACTTTTATCTTTCACTTTCAACTTCTTCAACTCATCAATATCGTTGATTCATGCATATTTTTGTATTTAAATTTCCTGCCTTCCTTAGGCATTATATTCATGCTCCAAAAACAATAACTTTTTATAGGGTTCTGGAGATTCCAAATGATTCTGTGGAAGTGTCCCATCCAGGAGTATGGTGTTTCTTTGATTTTTTTCAGCTGCGCCTTCATATTATCTACTCAGCCTGTGTCCATGCCACACGAAGGACCCAGGTTATTTTGTTTGTTGCTGTTTATTCTCAGAATGGGGCACCATCTGTCTGGAATTGCTGTCTGTTACAAAGTGGTGGTGTCCTCTGAGAGCCTACTCTTTCTCCTGTACAATGACAGAATCCTCCTATAGAATATAGAGTAGGTTAAGGTATATGAACATAGGTTATTTGAATAATCCATTCCCTGTGCCTAACAGACACCTTTATATTATGACTATCGATTCTGTTTCCCCATTTCTTATATGTTTTAAACTGAGTCCCTCAAAAGCTGTTCTTCCTGTTGATGTCTTAGAGGATTTCCTGGGTTCTTCTTCATCCTTGCATCTAGTACATTCTCATTGAGATTATGCCTCCCAAAATGAAAGAAACTGTTGACAGCCTAGGGTCCTTCTGCTCTTTGTGTTTAAAGTTACTATAAAATTTAGCAGTTGAATTATCTTCAGATGTTTGCTTTGGATCTCTTAATGACTTGGCAGACAATGGAAATAAATATTTTTAAATCTTTTATTCATATTTTCCAATTCTTTAAAAACAATTTAGTTGGAGAGACTGGATTTGGAGTCTGGTAGAAAAATTCCATTACCATTGAGAATTATAGACCTCTATTTAAAATTTGCCCTTGAAATACAGCAGTGACATCACCTGTTACAGAGTCTCAGGGCTAAAGTGTACATGCAGAGGTCAGCTGAGGCATTTCTCAGTCTGAACCATTAGAAATACCATTAATATTGACTCTGTTCATTCAGAGAAGCAGATTTCATTCTTCCTCTTAAAGTGATTCTTTCCAGGAACTCACAATGGTTATAGGATAGACTGCCTCTTTGATTTATAATCTAATTTGAGTCCTTTCCCTCTTGTATCTAGGGAGAAAGACCTTCTCCTAATCTGTTGTCTAGGGCCATTTCATATACTCAAGTCTCTACTTGGTAAATCTCAAATTATTCTTTCTTCCCCTAGGTCAAGGAGCAAAGTTTTGTTTGCTTTATCTCACAGGGGCTGCTGCCCAAACTTTTCATCAAACCTGATTGTTTTCATCTGAAATAACTCCATTTTTCATATCACTGTGGTGACTGAAACAATGCCTGGATTTTCAAGAAGGGTTAGAATGCTACAGAATGTGCTAGTCTCTTTTCGACGTAGTGTGCTGCACAAAGAATGAGTCAAATGAGTATGATGATTTTCATTTCTCAAAACCAAAAGGTAGTTGTATATTGCTGTCCATTTTGTATATGTCAGATTTTAGTTTCTTAAAGAGAAATTTGGGACCAGTACCCTTTTTTCCAACACTTTTCTGATTTCAAATTGATAGTGAAATATCATCTGTATTTTTTCAGTTTACATCAGCCACGCCAATTAAAATTTACTGAACATTGTATGAGGGAAATTTCTGAGTGCACACTGAACCCAAGACAAATAATATTTCTTCAAAAAAAGCTTTATTTTGTGATATGAGCTAGAAAATCAATATGCACTAGCCTCCAGCTAATTACAAGACAATGGAAAAGGAATTATAGACATTATACAGTACATTGATCACATATTTTAATCCATTTTATGCAGCAGATTAGTTTGACTATATAAATTCTCTAACTTTCTGTGGTCATGGCTGCTGGTACCACCACTAGACCCTATGGACACTACATTTCAGCTTACTAAAGCCACTAATATGGCAAAGATTTTGGATTATATGCTGCTGCAGTGTTTCTTTACTACAATCTAGTTCATTACCTGCTTCATGACAATCAAAAGAAAAAATAAGACACCATTGTTTATATTATTCTTTATCCAAATTTTTCACAATTTTTAATGCTATATGCACAGGATCACATTTCATTCTTTTTCCAGATGAGTATTCCATTATTGTTGAACCATTTGTTGAGATTTTGTTTTTTCTTTCTTTCTTTGCCTGTTCATTTGTTTTTGGGAAATGCATGGGCTCAGAATTAAACTCAGGTCTCCTGCATGGAAGGCAAGCATTCTACCACTGCACTACCCATGCACCCCCTAACAGTGAGTTTCTACAAAGATCCTCCCAAAAAGTATTCTCAAGAACATCTGCACTCTTTTGGCTGTTCTCCTGGAACTTTGCAGCCTCCGTGTGAGTATGCCCAATTATCTGCTGGAGGATAAGACACCTTAATCAAAGCCAAGACAACACAACTGTTTCAGCCAAAATTCCAAGCAGCTGATGGCAATGCACAGGGCACACTGCACAAAACCAACAGAATTTGTTTCATTGAGATGATTAGTTATGATTAACAGGTAATGTAATGTAGACAGTAAGTTCCCTCACATATTATTAAATTATGTCATGATAAGAGATCATAAGGAATGTACAAAAACTGACAGATACTATACTGTCCAATAACCTAAATTTAAATTCTCAAATATTAATTGTTCATATTTTGTGACATCATCTCAAATTTTTGAAGGTTAAGTGTCCTCAATTGTAAATTAGTTAAATTCTTTTACCTGATAAGTAGGAAAATCATGTGATAACATATTTAAAGTTTGCAGTACAAAGCATACAGTTTGCCAATAAATTATGATTTCATTTCACCATACAATGAGAGCCAATATAAAGGTTTACACATTCCTGTACCAATTCTGTCTTCATTCCAATGGAATTAAAAAAATTTGGCAGTGCATGAATAAAATGTAATGTGGTGAACTGATTAAAATTTTAGTAGCTACTCTTACATTTATTTCCATTGTTATTTTAACTTTGATTTTAAAGATGTTATTGTGCCATCTTGAATTTCAAAGGGTTTGTAGCTAGTATCCTGCAATATAATCTTTCCTATTTTTTAATTAAAATATCAATGGGTCATATAAAAATATGGAAGCTCACAGTTAATAAAACAAAGGGGGGAGACAACCTAATATCAAAATCCACCGTGGTGAAGTTGAAAGATAATCAGACTTAAATTCATGTACACCCTGGTCTTATCGCAAAATAGGGGCTTTTAAAAAAACAAGATTTTTTTATGTCCGAGCCACTCTATATTTTGTGATTAAGAAACACAAGGTCTTTGTCAGATAAGCATCCATTTCAACATATGCACTGATGTGTGAAAAGATTATAGTTCCTTATAGGATTCTCTCAATTCAAATACTTCTTAATACAGGCATAGGATATAATATAATAACAATCAAACAGCTAGCATAAGTTGAGTGTTTTTCTGTCAAGTGTGTTAAGGGCTTTAAACACATTATTCTGCTTACAGCTTGCAATAAATCTGTTTACCCTACTTCTGCAGTAGAGGAAGCATGACTAAAACACATATGCTTTTATACTATGCCATATGAGATTATCTATTTCCCCCACATTTGTTTTACCAAACTATCATTTTTCTATAATTAGATCTAATAGTACATGACATATTCAGATTTGAAACCTAGGTTTGTATGTGTGCAAAACCTTTGAATCTCAGAAAAAAATACTAGAAGGAAGTGGAGAAGAGTCTAAAATGTTTTTTCTTGTTGTTCTGCAGTGAATTTTTAGAGAAATTTGGTTCATGTAAAGGGTGGTGCATAATAATACATGAACAAAAATATCCATTGTAGCTTTGAATTCTGAAAATGGTCATTTTGCTTCAGGTCAGCATACCACAGAACCAGAGGAGGTTAATAAAACCAACTCTCATTGCAAACTCCCATTATGCTTTTAAACCCTGATACAAACTGCTCCCTTCCCTGAAACAGTAAGAAAAATGTAGTTCTTCATGTGCAATGTGAAGGAAAAAAAAACTAGAAGGAATGAGCACACATTAAGACTTAATAATTGATCTTGCTCTTCCAAATTTTTATTTACTTCATTTGCAAATAAGAATTATTTTTTCTATATCAGAAGACAGAGATATAAATCTTGGGAACTCTCTGTGGAAGGCTGGGTGAGAATTAGGCAGGGTTTGAAAGATAACAAATCAATCAAAAAGGAATTTCAGTAGTGAGTAAAACAATGCACAAATTGGAATTTGCTGTATTCACTACAAAATAACCTGCATAATTTGTATATGCACAAGAAAATGTCACTACACAAAGAAGATGTCCCCTACCAGCTGTATTAGTTAGGGTTCTCTAGAGAAATAGAATCAACAGGGAATACTCTCAAATATAAAATTTATAAAAGTGTCTCACATGACCATGTGAATGCAGAGTCCAAAACATTCAGGGCAGGTTGTGAAGCCGACAATTCTGATGGAGAGTCTGGATGAACTCCACAGGAGAAGCTTGCCAGCCAAACAGAAACAGAGCCTGTTTCTTCTGAATCCTCCTTAAAAGGCTTCCAGTGATTGATTGAGCATCATTCACTGCAGTAGACACTCCCCTTGGCTAACTACAAATGGAATAAGCTGCGGATGCAGTTGATGTGGTCATGATTTAATTCTATGAAATGTCCTCATTGCAACAGACAGGTCAGCACTTGCCCAATCAGGCAAATAGGTACCACAACTTCTCCAGGTTGACACATGAACCTGTCCATTACAGCCCAACCCTTGACAACCTGGCAGCTATACATATCACCTTAAACCATACCTAATTTCTAATTAAAAAACAATAATCACACATTTTTCCCTTCCCCTAACAATATTCAATTGTCCTGCATATAACTGGAAACACATTAGATCTCTCCAGAAGAGGGTGCAAGTCGTTGGGTAATACTCATTCTTAAACTTGATATCTTACAACTTAAATAGTACAACAGGAACAAAACAGCATTACAGTCATCATTTCTGTAACTGATCATGTGGTCATAGTTCACATTTCCTTCTTCCACTACCCATTCCATATTCCCTTTACCCTCAGCAAGCACTTCAGCTGGCCGTGGTTCTTTGCTGGATGGGGTGACCCAATTCTCCATTCCTGAAGTTTCAGAGCCATTGATAGTCCTGCCTGGATTGCATTGTTGCAGTTTTCCATTGATTTTAATTACAGGGCATGGGAGTACTAAAAGACATCCTAGGGGATCTCCTATATTCCAAGAAAACTCTTCTTTACCTCTGTTGTGTAGTTGCAACCCTATTTCCCGTTGACAGTTAGGGTCAAACGCCCTAGCCAATAATGTAATCCCCTTCTTGGCTTGTTGATCCAGGAGCAAGAGTAGCCCAAAGTGACCAGGTGGCAGCCCGAGATACCAGTTCAATGGAATCACTGTTGTTTCTCCTGGTGGAAGCACTCCCCCCTTTGGAACTAAAACCTGTAGACTAGCAGAGCTCAGAATCACAGGGACAGAAAGAAAAAAATTTCCTAGTGGATCACTAGGGCTAATAGTGAGTGTTACCACTTCCATTTCCACCCCTTTGCTCCTGGACTTGGTTTCTTGGATCCTGATGATGGGAGAAACAACACCATAGAGCAGATACTGAGAGCATATACAGATTCCTGGAGAACATTACCCCAACAATTCAAGGTATTGCAACCTAGTTAGCACCATAATTGACTTTTCAAAAAGTCATTCCACCGTTCTATCAATCCAACTGCTTCTGGATGATGCAGAACATGGTAAGACCAAAGATTGCCATTAGCATGTGCCCATTCCTGCACTTCATTTGCTGTGAAGTGTGTTCCTTGATCCGAAGCAATGCATGTGGAATACCATGATGATTGAAATGCATTCTGCAAGCCCACAGATGGTAGTTTTGGCAGGAGCATTGTGTGCAGAGAAAACAAATCCATATCCAGAGCACTTGTCTATTCCAGTTAGAACAAATCATTGCCCCTTCCAGGAAGTGTGTGGTCCAATGTAATCAACCTGCAACCATGTAGCTGGCTGGTCACCTTTGGGAATGGTGCTGTATTAGGGGCTGAATGTGGGTCTCTGCTCCTGGCAAATTGGGCACTCAGCAGTGGGTGTAGCCAAATCAGCCTTGGTAAGTGGAAGTCCATGTTGCTGAGCCCATGCATAACCTCCATCCCTACCACAATGATCACTTTGTTCATGAGCCCATTGGGCAATGACTGGAGTCGCTGGGGAAAGAGGCTGACTGGTATCCACAGAATGGGTCATTGTGTCCATTTAATTATTAAAACCTTCTTCTGCTGAAGTCACCCTCTGGTGTGCATTCACAAGGGACACAATATGTTCGAGTTTGTAGCCCATTCAGAAAGGTCTATCCACCTACTTCTTCCCCAGACATCTGTGTCACCAATTTTCCTATTATTGTCTTTCCAAGTCCTTGAACATCCAGTCAAACCATTAGCAACAACCCATGAGTCAGTATACAAACACATCTGGCCAGTTCTCCTTCCAAGCAAAATAAACAAACAGGTGCACTGCTCAAAGTCTGCCCACTGGGAGGATTTCCCTTCACCACTATCCTTCAAGGACACCCCAGAAAGGGGTTAGAGTGCTGCAGCTGTCCACTTTTGGGTGGTGACTGCATGTTGTGCTGAACCATTTGCAAACCAGGCCCAAACTTTCTCTTCCTCAGTCAATTCACTGTTAAGGAACTTCCCAAGAAGCCATAGCTCTGGTCTGTGAAAGAGAAGGTAACGTGGCACGAGTGGAGAAAATGGGCATTTGGGCCACTTCTTCATGTAACTTACTTGTGCCTTCAGGACCTGCTCTGGCCCTATCTCATATATATCACTTCCATTTTACAATAGAGTGCTGCTGCACGCACCCAACTTTCTGGTTTCCTGGGTTAGAAAACACCCAGCTCATGGTAGGCAACTCAGCTCTCATGGTAACTTGGTGACCCATGGGTAAGTGTTCAGTCTCTACTAAGGTCAAGTAGCAGGCCAAAAGCTGTATCTCAAAAGGAGAGTAGTTATGTGCAGCAGAATGGAAGGTTTTGCTCCAAAATTCTAAGGGTCTGCATTGTGATTCTGCTATAGGGGCCAAACAGCATCTCTATTTGCCACTAACACTTCCACCACCATTGGATCTGCTGGATCATATGGCCAAAGTGGCAGAAAAGCTTAGCTTGTACAGTGGCCTGGACCTGTCACAGAGCCTCCTCTTGTTCAGGCCCCCACTCAAAATTAGCAGTTTTCCTGGTTACTCGATAAATGGGCTGGAGGAGCACACCCAAATGAGGAATATGTTGTCACCAAAATCCGAAGAGAACAACTAGGCATTGTGCCTCGTTTGGTCATAGGAGGCGCCAGATGCAGCAAACATAGCCTTCACATTAGAAAGCTACCCAAAGGGGTTGAATCTAAATGCAAGGGAATAGATAGAAGTGATGGTAACTAATTAGTGGAGTTATAAGTATTATTGCCATACTGACTGAAAAGGATGTATAGTGCTATGTGTCCCAATGACTAAATTTACAATTATAAATGAATTCTTGCATGAACTATTCAAAGGTTTTATATTGGACAAAGAGTCAATGGTAGAGGGGTATACATAACTAAAAATGCATGCTATGGCCAGTAGTTAACTGGAAAACATCAATACACCCACAGCTCCACCAGGAACAACTAAATGGGAGAGTGGACAAGTGAAAAAGGGTAGTTTTGTTTTGATAGTTGGTGATGCTGTGTTTGTCAGTTATTTTTTGGTATGGACCAATGAAAATTGAGAGTGCTGCTGACTGTCCAAACAAGAGCGGACACTGTAAGACAGGTTTCTTTTATTTGGGGCATTATCCATGATGCCCACTAGAATGAGGGAGCCACAGAGTACAATGCCTGAGAAGAAGAATGGCAAACTGTGATACATTTATATGATGGAATATGGTGCAACTACAAAAAGGAAGGACATTCAGTGCCACACAATGAACTGAATAAATCTCAGCATGTGTTGTGCAAAATAAGCAGAAAGAAAAGAACAAATCACTAGAGTCTTTTTCAGAAAATATTTAAAGTCAGAGGAGTTAATTGCATCTAAAATCTAAATTTTCTGCAAGAAATAATCTAAACCAACCTGTCTGGATAGCTCATTTATACAACCTAAATTCCTGAAGTCTAAAAGAGGAACAAGGCCCTGTAATGTACTCTAATGGATACATCTCACATTATTGTGGGCTGAAGGTTAAGTCATATTGGTAGAGTCCCTTGAGGGTCCAAAGGAAAAAAATATGCATAGGGAACAAATAAACTTTCCCATCAGGGAAACCCTGGGTACACACTCAACTACTGGGGACTCCTAAAACACAGGCCAAGCCCTTTATTTTTACTCTTGCCTATATGAAACATATTTCTACCATGGAGAAGCTAAGACTACTTAGAAAAAGGCTTAAGTGCTGCTTCCAGGAAACCTTTTTCTGATCAGATGTGAACTCTTTCTCTCTAAGCCCAACTCTTTACTCTCTCCTCTACATGGGCCATGACATTCAGGGGTTAAAGACTCCCTAACAATGTGGGACACAATTCCCAGGGGTGAGTCTGACCCTGGCAATGTGGGATGTCTTCTGGATCAAAAGGGGGAAAAAGTATAATAAAATAAGGGTTCAGAGTGTCCAAGAGTTCAAACGGGGTTGAGAGGCTATTCTGGAGGCTACTCTTATGCAAACTTGAGTTAGACAGTGCTACTTAACATGGTTGACTTAAGCCCAACCAATGTCACCCCTGTTAATTGTTAAGAACAAGCCTAGGGCACAAACTGAGACCCTATAAAAGTTTCATGCACTAAATTTTCCTGGAACCCATAATTCCTGAAGGTTTCCTAGGTCAGATAAATCTTGAAACCCAGAAGGTCAGCCTCTCCAAGATTATCAATGAACTACATCCCCCTATCTGTTAGTGTTGACACTGCAGCAGGCAGGCCTCTCCCTGCTTCTTCTTCTGGTCCAGCTGCCTCCTCTGGGGGAATTCCCCCTCCCCCCTCCCCTAGTCTTCAGGAATGGGTGAAAATGCAAGTAGGTAAGGTAAGACATTCCTAGGATGGGGGCCCCTCCCTTAGTGGCTCAGCTTTGTGCCCTTCTCAACTGAAACCAGCCAATTGTTTACCTTGTCTTTAACATGGATCCTGTCTATAAAAACTGATGTTAACCTTTTGCTCAGGGCTCAGACTTTCAGAGGCTATTCAGCTGAGCCCTATGGCCATAGAAAATAAAACCTACTTCCTGAAACTTTGGAGCCTTGGCCCAGTTTGTTCTATTTCTATATAACATTCCAGGGCGCTCAAGACTTTGTCTTTTTTTTCATGCAACAGACACCACTTCTCAACATGAAAAAGTCAGAAGGGGCATTAGCTAAAGATCCCTATTGACTGGGAGAAATATCAAAGAAGTAGGAGACAAAATAGAGAAAATAGGTTTCAATAAGTGAGTATGACCCCTGAATCATTATATTAGTATTCCTTCTAGCCTCCAGCATTTTGGAGCAGCTAGAAGGAAGAATCTGAGATAGTGGAATGGTAGCCCAAGACAAACTCTGGGAGCTGTTTTAAAACTACTTTTTGAAGTGTGATTTGAAAATTACTGCTTTTTCATTCTTTTCTTTCTATATATGTGATATAAAATTTTTTAAATGTTAAAAATAGTATATACAAACAAAATTCCTGCATTGATGAAAAACAATATAATTTCAAATAGCAATTATGCAGGAATATAGGAATTACTTTCATTAACAAGTCATCTGCATTATCTATCAACTTATTAGATTCAAATAATAATTACGTGATTTTTTTTCTCATATATACCAAAAATGCATTTATAAAGTTAACAAACATCTCCTGTTTTTAAAAAAGTGATTCCAACTATAGTGGACACAATGTTTCATATCAAACTTAAAACCAGTGAACCATGACTATATTTTAACATCTTTCTGGAAATACACAGGAGAAAAGAAGTCAAATTTTATTTTAATAAGGTAGAGTCAAGATAGAATCATTTTAAAAAAATAAAGCAGTTCACCTGAAAAAAGTTAGCTGAAGTACTACATGAACTAATATTAAGTATGATGGCTAGAATTTAAATGCACAGAATTTTTTCTGATAATGATTGAATAAAGTATTAGGAATAAGAAAAATAACTCCGAGTATACATTTCCCAGAAATAAGGTTTAAAATGCTCAGGGCTTAAATAACTCAAGTAACAGGTGTTCCCTGTTATGAAAAGACTCAATGTTGTAAAGACATTAAAAGCAGACCCCAATTTATCCACAACATGTATCAGTGTTATTATATAAGGGAAGCATAAGCAGTATAAGTGAAAAAATGTGTTATAAGAAATAGAATTTGCACAATTGTGCGAGGAGCTGGGAAAATAGAGGTTTGAAAAAGGGAGTTGATGTTTCTGATGCAAGGCACGCACCAATTCTGGCACAGGTGTTTGCACCAGGGCTTGTAGGGAAATCAGGAAACTAGGTAAGTCCACATGTAGTGGGACCATGAAGTAGGATTGTGTAGAAGCCCAGTGAAGATTGATGGTATTCCTTGACTACTATTTCTGGGGATTTGCAGTACAGTGTCTGGGGGGCGTACTGGGGTCATGGTTAGCAGGGCTGGCAGGAGGAAAATAGAAATGGGCCAGGATTGTGGAAGAGCCAGGACTAACTGCAAACTCCCTCGACCCCTTTGGGCATGCCTCTCACTTCTCAACAGTCATGACCATCAGAGCTTAGTGGCTGCTGCTTCCTTCCCTTTTCCAAACCTTCAACGCCACACACAACTTCATTTCTGGTCAACTCTACCCTGGAACCAAATAGGATAGTGAATTTGGGGAAATGTACTTCTGAGGGTAATCAAGGTGGCACAGCATTCTATTCAAGACCTTAACTTTTTTAAATTTTCAATTACAGTTTTGAGTTCAGTGGTGACTAGGCAAAAATAGCTGAGGTAGTAAGGAAAATCAAGAGTAACAAGATAGACCTTGTCCTATTAGTTATTAAAATGTAAATCAAAGCTCTAATAAGAACATTTCAATGGTGGCTTAACATAAACATAATGAGATAGAAAAGAGAAAAAAATTTTAATGTGCATATTTGTATGTTTGAACAAACATAAACTGCAAATGAATTTTGGAGGGATATTATGTGTTCACCTTGCTATGAATGATAGTGATACAATGGTGAATAAGATACAGAACACTTGCTTTCATCGATTGGTACGTTAATGTTTCATATGAATGTTTTCTCCATGTGTGTGCATTTGTGCATGTGAGTGCATGCATATGTATAATCTGTCAAAGGAGATTTGTCTTAAAAGATATAGATATTAGATTATTTTTTATTTCTAACAAGGCTTTCTTCAAGTGTTCCATCAAACAGCATATTTTCTTCTTTTCCCTAATTAACAGGTTCCTAAAAAAAATCTTAGCTTTGCTCAAAGACATTTTTATCCTCTATTAGGTATTTAAACTAGATTATAATTATTACTTATTCCTGTTGATTGGAAACTTTAATCTTATATTTGATCCAAGTTCTCCTCCAACCAGACATATACTCAATTTATCCTGTCACCCCAATATTCATTCTCAGAGCAGGTGGAAAAGCAGCAACTGTGGCTCCCCATCTGGACAACAGGATTCCAGCCTCCCTCTCATCAATGACCACATCTTTGAGGTTCTGTTTCTTTTCCCAGCTCCTGGGAAAATCTTTCTACACTCCTTTCCTGACTCACAAGAACTGTTCACAGAAGTGGTCGGAGCCCCAGTTCTATTGAGACATGGTGAGCAAACGAAGCCTGTGCAAAAGGAAATAAAACAAAATGGAGTCACTACGCAGTCAGGAGGCCATTCAGGAAGTTACTGCTATGCTCACCCCAGTCAGATATCACAAACTGCCTATTATACAAAACCAAAAGCAGCAATGTTCCTGAGGTCATCTGGATGCCGTGAAACAACTAGAAGAGAAAGCAATCAGTCAACTGTCCAGCTCGAAGGACACCTGGAAAGCCCTAAAATCCACCAAACATGATTCTCTACAAAAAGTTCATTGAATCGTGTATTTATATAAAATAAATCCTTGCCTGGAAGCCCCAAGATGGAACACAGTGTGGGTTGCAACTTGAATCTGTGCTCACTATGTATTGTAATTCTAAAACCCCAAATGAATAATTCACTGCCTTGCAATTTGGTCTATAATTTCTTGGTCAACACTAGACCCAAAAGGACAAATATTGTATGAACTCACTTATATAAAACAAATAGAACAAGCAAGTTCATAGATTCTGAATATCTAGAATGTGGTTACCAGGGGACAGGGATGGGATAGGGAATGAGGAGTTAAAGCTTAAATTGTACAGTTTCTATTCATGCTGATCATAAAGTTTTGGTAACAGATGGTGGTGGTAGTGGCACAACATTGTGAACATAATAAATAACACTGAATTATATATTTGAATGTCATTAAAGAGGGAAAATTTAAGTTGTACATATGTTACTGCAATAAGAATTCTTAAGAACAGAACTGTACAACACAAACAGTGAACCCTATTATAAATGATATCGTATAGTTGGTAGAACAAGTATAGAAATGTTCTTTCATGAATTGTAACTATTATATAACACTAACACAAGGTAAAAATAATAGGGTTGTATATGAGACCTGGGCATTTTATGCATGAATTTTCTGTAAATCTACAACTCCTCTAATAAAAAATGAATGCTCCTCCAGCTTCCCAAGGAACAAACAAGCCAAAAAGAGAAGTAGAGGATGAGGAAAGGAGGAGCACGGTTGGCAGATGGCGACTTGTCTCAATAACTGACAATGTCTTTCATGGTGGAATGTTGTTGAGTTTGCATTTCTTATGAGCTTTTGTTGCCACTTATAAGAAAATTTGCTGCCAGTCATTTTTTTTCTTTCATCTTTTCTTGGATCTTACTTATGGAAACATTCCAGGTCTACCTTTTTCATCTAAATTTGCATAAAATTCTCAGTCTTGCCTTTTTTTCTCTTTGATATTCTTCATTATGCAAAATACAACTGCTGCCCTTATAACTTTATTTTTCAACTTTTCACTAAGGGGGATTCCATTTGTTAGACTTGCTTATTCACATAAACTCTTTGTCTTAATGGTTATAATGGTGTGGCAATCATTTGCTTGATATATGTTCAGTATTTGTTCCAAACTCAAAGATTTAGAAGTTGGTAATAGGCTAATTCAGTCCTTCTTAGGCTTAATTGTCAGTAACTTACACATAAAATTACCCATAAGTGGGAACACAGTAGAAATTTATTTAATTTTCTAACATGAGAATGATAGCTTTCTAAACACCCAAAGCTAACCAGCTTTTTAATCAAGAGTAGAAAGATGTAAGGGAAAGATGAAATTTGTACACTAGAAAATATAACTGAACTAAAGAAAAAAACTGACCCACTGAAAAAAAAAACAAATCTTATTTCATGCCAAAGCAGTATGCCTGAAGTTAGAGACGCATCTTTCCACTGATTGGTATATCCAGCCCAATACAATGAGAGAATTTATAAATGTAAGGACACAATCTCTTTACATTCTCAAGAAAATTAGAGAAAATGTGGAGTCTTGAAAACCTTAAAACAATGAAACTATAGAGGAGTAAAAGGAAAATAGCAGAGATAAAGGGGGTGGGAAATAAGGATAAAAATTATATGATTTTTCATTTAAAAATAATTAGAATAGTTCAGAAAGAAAGGGGTTAGAAGGAATCAATAAAACTAAGGGCTGGCTTTGGGAAAATGGCAAAGAATGCAGAAGAAAATCATAGATAAGAAAACAAACAACAAAAGACAAATTTGGGGGACAAATAAGAGACCCAACATTATAAATATAGGGGGTTCAAGAAACAAACAGAAGAAACTGAATGTAAAAGTTATCATAGAAATATATAAAATTACTTTCAATAATGGCAGAAAAGAAAATGTGACCAACTGAACCCATGGGCAGGACAACACTGGTGTGCAGGGTGTCCAACGTTGTGGTCATCTGTCTTCTGAGCTTGTTTAACTGCTGAATGCACACATAAACATACTCTCATCCTTCAGATGATCTGTGAGACACCAGAAACAAAGGGCACCTCCCTGAGAACCAAGATTACTAGGACATGGAGACAACGGAAACAAATCAAAGTTTTTGATAAGGAATATCCATCCTAAAATCCACTCTAGCATATGTGGACAACTCTATAATTAACCAATCAGACTACACCACGTAAAACCTCCCAGCTCTGTCCTGTCCCCCCCTTACTTCTCACCTCCCAATCCCATGGAATCTCCCTCAGCTCTCAGATAGGGGTAACAGACTGGGGCCTTGCCTCCTGTCTCCTTGCTGGTCAACCTTACAGTAGAACTCATTCTTTTCTTAAAATCCCAATGTTGTAGTATTGGCCTTGCTTTACTCAGGATTCTCTAGGGAAAAAGAACCAACAGAAGATATCTGTAATTATTGTGAGATTTTATAAAAAGTTTCTCAGGAAATTGTGGAAATATGAGTCCAAATTCCATAGGGCAGGCTGTAAGTGGGCAAGTCCAATGAAATTTTTGATGAATTCCCCAGGAGAAGTTAGGCAGCTGAAGTAGAGACAAAAACTCTTTTCTGACTACTGTAGTCATCACTTCTCCTTTTATAGACTTCAACCAATTGGATGAAATATCTCTCATTGCTGAAGACACCTTAGTTCATTATAGATGTAATCAGCCATAAATGCAATCAACTTACTGATAATTTAAGTCTATTAAATGTCCTTGCAGTAACAGTTAGGCCAATGCTTATTCAACCACACTACAACACCATTACCTGGCCAAGGTGACATATGAACCTAACCATCCCAAGCCTCTTTGCACATGGGGCAGTGAGTCCTTACTAGATAACGTGGTTTCCATGCACACCCCTACCCCATGATACCCACAGCTGACAAATAAAGAAGCTGGACGAAATGAATACAAAGTCCTCTTGACACTTCAAGGGTAAACAGAGATTTCAAGAAGAGCAAAATTAATATTTGCTGGGGCAAAAAGAAAGAGATTCCTCTGTTCCTTCATCTTCCCCTTTCTGGCACTTCTTAGAGAACCTACATTCAGAAAGCTTGTAATCGCGAACTCTTTCTCTGCCCCACTGAAATATACATCAATTTTCTCAACAGCTGAAAAGTCCCTTGCCAATTAGGCAATCTAGATATCTTTTCCTAGATGATTTTCCAAAATTGTCAAGGAAAATAGTGATCCTATCTCACAGTTTCATTGGTGGGCTAGGACCTAACTTCAACAGGCGCCTGGATTCAAGTGGCAAATCTACTTTCTGTTGTAAAGAAAATGATGAGAAATTCATCTTCTCCTTTAAAGTCAGTTAGCAAACACGGATGGTCACCCCAATTCTCAGGTGAATTTAGGATGAGCTACGTATAACAAGTGGTTCTGTTATGTTACCTTCCTCAAGGACACATTATCAACTATCTTGAAAATACATATGTATCTGCATGGTTATATAAAATATCTCTATTTTTGCAAAATATTTAGCAGACTGAATTGATGAGCCTCACATTCTAGGCTAATGTTATTTGATAATAAAACCACTAGTTTTCTTCTAGTTTTCTGAAGAGATTTTTTAGATTGTCAGGAGATTTTGTTTTTAATGACATTTCCCCAATGACACTGTTAACAATTTAGGTCATAATAATGAATTGCTCAAGACATTTCTGGAAAAAGAGATCCCAGATAAGGGAGATTGGCTAGTTGAAGCTGCTTTTGTCTTATGGACAAATATGGAGAATCAGATGCAAAGCTGAGTCTGCTTTAGGTGGCTGAGGGCACAGGTGGAACATTTGAGCTCCAAAAGGGTAGGGGCTTGAATTACAGGTCTCTATTTTGAATGAGAGAACTGAGGGTTTGTGCCTTTAGGGTTGAAGCAAACAGGAGCAATAGAAATGGAAAGCAAACCAGTTTTCCAATGCAAAATCCACTGCAAACATCAGTACCTTTTCATTACTAACCAGAGTTCAGTATTTCTTCACAATTCTGCTGTGTTTTCTTTTAGGGAAAAATTCACATATAAGGAAAAGTGTAAGTCTTAAGTGCTATTCCATTAGTTTTGACAAATGCACACATCTGTGCATTCCAACTCCCTATTAAGGCACAGAACATTATTACCATCCCAGAAAGTTCTCCTATATATCTCTTTCTGGTTAAGCCCTCCATCTTCCCTCTACCCCTGAAGTAGCCATTACTATGATTATTTCCAGTATAAATTACTTTCGAATGTTCTCAAAATTTATATTTATAGAATGATCAAATCCTCAGAATTCTTAAAGGGAGCAGTAAGAAACTTGAAATTCATTTAGCATTATCCTAAAGCCAAAAATTAAAAGCAGAGGAAGTTTTTTGCTATTACCAGAATAGTAATAGTAAAGTAGTCTGTTTTGACCAAACCCTTTCACCATTAACATATTTAACTCTGGACATAATATTATTTTAAAAAAATGGTTATAAATGCAATGCAAAAGTGTGCATATTAGGTGACATTCAAACACAACCATCTTTTCCCAATTGTGCTTCCCATTTGCATGGCACACTGAGGACAACTCAAGAAGCAGGTGGTCTTACTGGGATGAGTAGCCAAAGGTCAGAGTCTAGGGCTGTCGGGATATCTGTAAATTGGGTGTGGGGTGAGGGAGGGGGTCTTAGAAAGGAAGGAATGCAAAGGGATAACCCAGACTCTTCTTAAGTCTTTATGTCTCCTAAACTGCGAAAGTGAAGAACCAATGTTCAGGGAACTGTGAAGTACCTGGGAATCTAAAGAACTGAGAAGATCATCAGCTGCTTGGGAGGCAGAATGTGAAGTTTAAATTCTCCCAGGTTAGTGGAATAAGATTTTAAACCATGCATGTCCTCTACTTGGAAGCCCAATGGGACAAAACTTTAGGAATAAGAACCACATACTAAAAAACTGTTAAAAGAAATCACAGAAGACCTAAATAGATGGAAGGGCATACCATGTTCATGGATTGAAAGACTAAATATAGTTAAGATGTCAATCCTACCTAAATTGATTTACAGATTCAATGCAATACCAATCAAAATCCCAACAACTTATTTTTCAGAAATAGAAAAACCAATAAGCAAATTTATCTGGAAGGGCAGGGTGCCCCGAATTGCTAAAAACATCTTGAGGAAAAAAAACGAAGCTGGAGGTCTCGCGCTGCCTGACTTTAAGGCATATTATGAAGCCACAGTGGTCAAAACAGCATGGTATTGGCATAAAGATAGATATATCGACCAATGGAATTGAATAGAGTGCTCAGATATAGACCCTCTCATCTATGGACATTTGATCTTTGATAAGGCAGTCAAGCCAACTCACCTGGGACAGAACAGTCTCTTCAATAAATGGTGCCTAGAGAACTGGATATCCATATGCAAAAGAATGAAAGAAGACCCATCTCTCACACCCTATACAAAAGTTTACTCAAAATGGATCAAAGATCTAAACATTAGGTCTAAGACCATAAAACAGTTAGAGGAAAATGTTGGGAGATATCTTATGGATCTTACAACTGGAGGCGGTTTTATGGACCTTAAACCTAAAGCAAGAACACTGAAGAAGGAAATAAATAAATGGGAGCTCCTCAAAATTAAACACTTTTGTGCATCAAAGAACTTCATCAAGAAAGTAGAAAGACAGCCTTCACAATGGGAGACAATATTTGGAAATGATATATCAGATAAAGGTATAGTATCCAGAATTTATAAAGAGATTGTTCATCTCAACAACAAAAAGACAGCCAACCCAGTTACAAAATGGGAAAAAGACTTGAACAGACACCTTCAGAAGAGGAAATACAAATGGCCAAAAGGCACATGAAGAGATGCTCAATGTCCCTGGCCATTAGAGAAATGCAAATCAAAACCACAATGAGATATCATCTCACACCCACCAGAATGGCCATTATCAACAAAACAGAAAATGACAAGTGCTGGAGAGGATGCAGAGAAAGAGGCACACTTATCCACTGTTGGTGGGAATGTCAAAGGCAGTTTGGCGGTTCCTCAAAAAACTGAATATAGAATTGCCATACGACCCAGCAATACCATTGCTGGGTATCTACTCAAAGGACTTAAGGGCAAAGACACAAATGGACATTTGCACACCAATGTTTATAGCAGCGTTATTTACAATTGCAAAGAGATGGAAACAGCCAAAATCTCCATCAACAGAAGAGTGGCTAAACAAACTGTGGTATATACATAGGATGGAATACTATGCAGCTTTAAGACAGGATAAACTTATGAAGCATGTAATAACATGGATGGACCTAGAGAACATTATGCTGAGTGAGTCTAGCCAAAAACTAAAGGACAAATACTGTATGGTCCCACTGATGTGAACAGACATTCGAGAATAAATTTGGAATATGTCATTGGTAACAGAGTCCAGCAGGAGGTAGAAACAGGGTAAGATAATGGGCAATTGGAAATGAAGGGATACAGACGGTGTAACAGGACTCGATACAAAAACTCAAAAGTGGACAGCACAATAATACCTAATTGTAAAGTAATCATGTTAAAACACTGAATGAAGCTGCATCTGAGCTATAGGTTTTTGTTTTGTTTTGTTTTGTTTTGTTTTGATTTTACTATTAGTACTTTTATTTTTTTCTCTATATTAACATTCTATATCTTTTTCGGTTATGTTGCTAGTTCTTCTAAACCAATGCAAATGTACTAAGAAATGATGATCATGCATCTATGTGAGGATGTTAAGAATTACTGATTGCATATGTAGAATGGTATGATTTCTAAATGTTGGGTTAATTTCTTTTTTTCCGTTAATTAAAAAAAAAAAAAAAAGAAGGGGTAATTGGAGCTGAAGGGATACAGACTGTACAACGGGACTGGATATAAAAACTCAGAAATGGACAGCACAATACTACCCAATTGTAATGCAATTATGTTAAAACACTGAATGAAGCTGCATGTGAGGTATAGGTTTTTTGTTTTCTTTTTTTTTTCTTTCTATTACTGTTTTAATTCTTATTCTGTTGTCTTTTTATTTCTTTTTCTAAATCGATGCAAATGTACTAAGAAATGATGAATATGCAACTATGTGATGTTATTAAGAATTACTGATTGTACATGTAGAATGGAATGATTTCTAATTGTTTTGTTAATTCTTTTTTTAATTAATAAAAAAATTTAAAAAAATAAAAAAAAAAAGAACCACATACTAAGGTTATAGCTTAAGGTAAGGAGTAAAACTTCTGCAGTACCTCACATGCACTCAGCGGTCATCTCCCAGCCCTTGTCTACAACCCTACTCTGTCTGCTCTCACGTTGTGAAATGATGTTTTAGTTTCCATTCCATAGCCCAGGGGAGATGTTACGTCTAATGAAATGGCCCAACCAGGCATTAAACTGAAAAACAGGAAAAAGTAGCCCCAGATATTTAACAGGGCAGGGATTCACTGTGGCAGGGCCCCTTCTCTTAGGGCATATTAATACCCAGCAGTCAAATAGGACAGTCTCTCCACTCCGAAGCAAAGTGGGGCATTTGGACACTGTGTGCTGTCTAGGTAACAAAGCAATCATTTGCTGGAAGTTTCTGTTGTGCTTAAGCCTGTGTTGAAACAACACATCTGATTTGAAGCTGAGCAGCTACATGATTTTCTGTTGATTTACCATGCACTGGAACATGGAACAAAGATCTACACTCTAGAGAAATGCAGTGGAATCCACAATGTCCAGTACTTGATTAAAAACTACCAGGTGTGTGAAAGATATTTGAAGAAGCAAGAACATTTAAGTTTTACTCAAGACAAAGAATAAGCCAATAGACTTAGTTACATAGATGATCCAGGTTTTGGATTTAGGAAACTAGGACTTTAAAGTAATTATGACAAATATGCAACATAAATGATAGAAGAATAAAAATTTAGTGGATATGAGGAAGTATTAGAAAAATATTTCAATTTGATAAATGGAATGAAAAGTAAACACGCAGACATGTCAATAGCTGTTACTTAAAGTGAAACACAGAAACAACAAAGAGTGATAGTTCCAAGATGTAGAGGAAAAATTAAATCTTTAAACCTAGAACCCAACAATAATGAATACCAATCAGAAATACCAATGAAAATGAGATATCATTTCACACCCACGAGGATGATCTATTAAAAAAAAAAGACAGAACATAACGTAACTGCTGGAGAGAATGAAGAGAAAATTGGAACTGAAGTACCTTGTTGGTGGAAACGTAAAATAGTATAGCCACTGTGAAAAAACAATTGGGTGGTCCTTAAAAAGTTAAATATAGAATTACCATAGACCCAACAATTCCATTTCTAGATAAACATACCCCTCAAAATGAAAACAGTGTTTCAAACAGGTACTTTTACACCAGAATTTATACCAGTATTTTTCACAACATATAAAAGTGGAAGTGGCCCAAGTGTCCAACAACAAGTGAATGGATAAATAATATCTGTTACATATATACAGTGGAGCATTATCCCAACCTAAGAAAGAATAAGACATGAAACCTGCCACAACATGGAAAACTCTCGATGAAGTAAGCAAGGCACATATGGACAGATATGGTATGTCACTTACATGAATAGAGATGACAAATTCACAGACATAGGAAGTAGGCAAGAGGTGGGGGAGATGAGACAATGGGGTAAAGGGAGTATTTATAAAGATTTTTAAAAGCAATTAAAGTTAAAAAATATTAAGTATCTGTTTTATTGCCATCCTTTTGACCTCTTTTTTATTTAACGCAAATAGGAGATGAAGCTTATTCTTTAGATACCTTAATTTAAGTAAAGAGTAATAAACAATTGAAGAAAAAGTATCACAGAAGTTATCATCCAGGTAATATAGGAAATCATGAGAATGGTCCAGATGTTTGAGGGGAGAATGCAGGTGGGCCCTGAGCTGATGATGAAGTATCTTGGATGGATGCTGGACTCTGAACTGGTGAGGGAAACAGAGGGGCTGGGCAAGAAGGAGATGAATCCTGAGGCCAGGAATCTCCTGCAATGTGGGAATACCCTGATGCCCCTACCTGCTGCATGCCCCATGGTGGCTGAGCCCAGCTTTTCAGAGCTCCAGGCCTGCCTGCCAGCCCCTCACTAGCCACTGCCCCAGAACCATGCTTGCTGCCACTTGCCTGACCCTGGCCCTGCTGGGTTGGTGCTGGGTAGTAAGCATGCCTGTCCTAAAAGCCCCTGCTTATGAGGCAAGCATTATGTGTGGCTTTCCCAAGTCTGCTACCCTCGTCAGTATTACTGCCTGCATACCTGTCCATCCCACCCATTGGTCCAGCCAGGGTTCTTTTCACAGACACTCACTGGGATGGGACCTTTCCTGGCCACATGCCAACCCTGAGGCCAGAAGCAATGGGGAGGTAGGGGGTGGGGATGCCTTTAGCCCAGGGACTGGAGTCCCCTGACAGTAAGGACTGAGGGGAGGCATCTTCACTCTTTCCCAAACTCACCTCCAAAGCCAAATTCTTTGGTGAGAAGGTCTCTGCTGGGCATCAACTGGCCAGCTGTAGGGGATAGTTTTGTCTGGGACCCAGGGTCAGTCTGGAGTTCAACTTAAGGTTCAGAGAAGAGCCAGGTATGGGTAGGGTGGTGTCAGGCTTGTGTGAAGTTTAAGAGATAAGTGTACATTTGGTGTTGGGGGAAGAGAAAAAAGAAAAGAAAGAATGGTAATATAAATTAACTTTTATATATTTTTTGAAAGCTGAAATAATTCATTACCTAATAAAACATGCTAAGGGAAGATTTTAAGGAAATGGAAAATTATATCAGTTGGAAATGTGAGTCTACAAGAAGGAATGAAGAGCACTGGAATGTCAGTGAATATAGAAATTAATTCTTTAGAAACCAATTGGGAGAGGTAATTATGAGTATACTGCTATACGATTCTTATATTATGCATGAAGCACTATACTGTTAAGTCAAGAAAGGCTGTAATAAGTTTAGGATACCAATTTTAATCCTAGAGAAACTACTGAACAAATAAGATGAACAGTTATAGCCAAAACTATCAATAGACAAAATAAAATACCATATTAATAAATACCTGATTCATCTGAATGAAGGTAGGTAATAAAGAACTCAGAAGCAAAGAGCAACTGGGACAAAGAGAAAACAAAACACAAGTGCACAGACTTAGGCCCAATTACATAAACAAATATTTTAAATGTAAAGGGGCTAAACAGTTCAATTAAGAGAGAGCATGTCAGATTGCACTACAAAACAAGGCTCAAATATGTGCTGAGCACAAACATATTATAATTCTATAAAGACATGCAAACACATAATATGCAAAAGAGCATGGTTTATTAGTATCAAAGACTTCAAGAAAATACAGTCAAACAAGGTATATTTCATGATATAAATGTAATCTCATCAAAAGAAATAAGCAAAATTAATAGGTAAGTATTGATAGATTTTGATACTTATCTCACAGTAACTGAAAAAAGATTAGACAAAATATCATTAAAGCACACATTTATCAACTTTCACCTAGACGATTTGCATTTATAGAACTATGCCAGCAAAAGTACATGTTTTCTTTTCAAGCAAATGTGGAACATTCACCAAGTTAGAACATATGCTGAACCATCAAATAAATTTCAATAAATTTTAAAGCATTAAATCGTGAAAGCATATTCTCTCACCTTAATGGAGTTAAATTAGAAAATAAAAACAATCTAAAAAATACCTATACCTATATATATGAAATTAAGCAACATACTTGTAAATTACTCATCACTGCAATCTATACATTCACTGAATAAAAGAGAAAATGCAATTACTTCAAAAGAACACTTCATGATTATATGGAAACAAAACAAAATAACAACAGAAACAATAACAAAAAGTCAGCAAACTATGAATAGAAGTGAATTTCATAGATCTGATAAAAAGTATCCATGAAAAATCAACACTGCATCTTACTCAGGGAGATACTGAATATGTCCCCTCTAAGATCTGCTATAGTGAGTATATCTATCTATCCAACCACTTATATCTCTATCTCTATCTATCAATCTATATAGAGAGCTCTACCTATCTATGTCTATATTTATATATATAGATATAGATATATATGGAGAGACAAATTTCTACAACTTAATTTAACAATAAGTGAACAAGCCAATAAAAATGTGCAGAACACTTCAACATACTTAACAATATAGGATAAAGATGGCCAATCATCACAAATAAAGGTGGTAAATGGCATTAACCAGGAAGAAAATGTAAATAAAAATCAGAATGAGATATTGCATTATATCAGCTAGAGTGACTAACATTTAGAAGTTTGATAATATCAAATGCTGATGAGGATGTGGCCACTTGGAAGTTTTTTTAAAAAATCTCACTAAAAAAGCTGTATCAAGAGATAGAGATAAAGTGGGATGAGCAGGTTGCCCAAACCAATGAAAAGTGACAATTCCAATTGTTTCTATAGTCACTATATTATGCTTAAATATCTTAGCACTATGAAAATGAGATAGGTTAGGCAACTAGATTAAGTAAAACAAGTTTTTCTAGATTTTCAAGCTAGACATGTAACTGACAACACTTATTTCTGATGCCAACTCCAATTTTAAAAGCAGTTTCTTTCTGAATTTGTAGCATGGAACACATAAACTTCAATTAAAACCCATCAAGTGAATCTGAATTACAGAACAATTTATACAATAGCTTGGGGATATCATAAAACATGGTGGTTTTATTCTGAAACTATAATTGAGTAAATGGATTATAGTTGCAATCAATTTAATCTTATAAATCATGACTATAAGATACAGATATGCAAACTTACGGATTCACACATTCCCAAACTAACCATATATATCATCATTATCCATTCAAGTGCCTATGGGCAGCAAAGTAACATGTGATAACAGAAAGTCCTTGAATTTTTAATGAGATAGAAACTGAGTTACAATTCCAGCAGCTCCATTTACTTGAGTGTCATCCTTTCTTTGACAGAATAAAGATACTTATGGGGACTTCCTGGAAGATGGCGGCTTAGTAAGACGCGCGGATCTTAGTTTCTTCTCCAGGACACCTACTAGGGGAGTAGAAACGATACAGAAAGCGCCCAAAGCCACAACAGACATAAAAAAGACAGCGTACCCCATCCTGGAACGGCTGGCTGGCTGAGAGAAGCAGCTCGGGTGAGATCGCCGAGGCGCGCGGGCCTTACCGGGCGGGGTGGCAAGCGGCCGGAGTTACTCCCTTCCCCCTTCCCGGGCCGGCTGGGAGAATTGGAGAGGTGGTCCCCTGAAACCAAGGCGACTGGCTCCCACACCACGCGCAGCCCCCGGACCAACTGAGAGAATTGGATCGGAAACCCCCAGGCCGCGGAGAACGGTGACGGGTGGGGGAGGCCCCTTCCAAACCCGTGACTCCCGAGGAACGTGCACTCTCCCGGGCGGGCTGCTGCCGCTGGCGCCCTCCCACCACGCTTGTTGCCCAGGGCCGACTAGGAAATTTGGACGGGCTCTTTTCCTGGCTGCGGCGACCAGCAACCCTCCCTGCGTTCGGACACCCTCCCTGTGTTCGGACCCCTGGGCCGGCTCAAGCCACTTCGGCTAGCGAACCCCCAGGACAGCGAGAGTTTTCCAAAGTTTAAGGTCCCACAGCACCTTTTACTGGTGGGACCCGCAGACAAACGTGTGCCACGAGCGCCACCTACTGGGCAGGATAAGAAAAACAGAACCCAGAGATTTCACAGAAAAATATTACAACCTTGCTGGGTCCAACACCAAGAGAAATCTGAATAAATGCCCAGACGCCAGCAGCAGAAGATAACTGTCCACGCTCAAAAGATCGAGAATATGGCTCAGTCAAAGGAACAAACCAATAGCTCAAATGAGACACAAGAGCTGAGACAACTAATGCTGAATATACGAACAGAAATGGAAAACCTCTTCAAAAATGAAATCGATAAATTGAGGGAGGACATGAAGAGGACATGGGCTGAACATAAAGAAGAAATAGAAAAACTGAAAAAACAAATCGCAGAACTTATGGAAGTGAAGGATAAAGTAGCAAACATAGAAAAAATAATGGATAGCTACAATGACAGATTTAAAGAGACAGAAGATAGAATTAGTGATTTGGAGGATGGAACATCTGAATTCCAAAAAGAAACAGAAACTATAGGGAAAAGAATGGAAAAATTTGAACAGGGTATCAGGGAACTCAAGGACAATATGAACCGCACAAATATACGTGTTGTGGGTGTCCCAGAAGGAGAAGAGAAGGGAAAAGGAGGAGAAAAACTAATGAAAGAAATTATCACTGAAAATTTCCCAACTCTTATGAAAGACCTAAAATTACAGATCCAAGAAGTGCAGTGCACCCCAAAGAGATTAGACCCAAATAGGCGTTCTCCAAGACACTTACTAGTTAGAATGTCAGAGGTCAAAGAGAAAGAGAAGATCTTGAAAGCAGCAAGAGAAAAACAATCCATCACATACAAGGGAAACCCAATAAGACTTTGTGTAGATTTCTCAGCAGAAACCATGGAAGCTAGAAGACAGTGGGATGATATATTTAAAATACTAAAAGAGAAAAACTGCCAACCAAGACTCCTATATCCAGCAAAATTATCCTTCAAAAATGAGGGAGAAATTAAAACATTCTCAGACAAAAAGTCACTGAAAGAATTTGTGACCAAGAGACCAGCTCTGCAAGAAATACTAAAGGGAGCACTAGAGTCAGATACAAAAAGACAGAAGAGAGAGATATGGAAAAGAGTGTAGAAAGAAGGAAAATCAGATATGATATATATAATACAAAAGGCAAAATGTTAGAGGAAAATATTATCCAAACAGTAATAACACTAAATGTCAATGGACTGAATTCCCCAATCAAAAGACATAGATTGGCAGAATGGATTAAAAAACAGGATCCTTCGATATGCTGTCTACAGGAAACACATCTTAGACCCAAAGATAAACATAGGTTGAAAGTGAAAGGTTGGGGAAAGATATTTCATGCAAATAACAACCAGAAAAGAGCAGGAGTGGCTATACTAATATCCAACAAATTAGACTTCAAATGTAAAACAGTTAAAAGAGACAAAGAAGGACACTATATACTAATAAAAGGAACAATTAAACAAGAAGACATAACAATCATAAATATTTATGCACCGAATCAGAATGCCCCAAAATACGTGAGGAATATACTGCAAACACTGAAAAGGGAAATAGACTCATATACCATAATAGTTGGAGACTTCAACTCACCACTCTCATCAAGGGACAGAACATCTAGACAGAGGATCAACAAAGAAATAGAGAATCTGAATATTACTATAAATGAACTAGACTTAATAGACATTTATAGGACATTACATCCCACAACAGCAGGATACACCTTTTTCTCAAGTTCTCATGGATCATTCTCAAAGATAGACCATATGCTGGGTCACAAAGCAAGTCTCAACAAATTTAAAAAGATTGAAATCATACACAACACTTTCTCGGACTATAAAGGAATGATGTTGGAAATCAATAATAGGCAGAGTGCCAGAAAATTCACAAATACGTGGAGGCTCAACAACACACTCCTAAACAACGACTGGGTCAAAGAAGAAATTGTAAGAGAAATTAGCAAATACCTCGAGGTGAATGAAAATGAAAACACAACATATCAAAACTTATGGGACGCAGCAAAGGCAGTGCTAAGAGGGAAATTTATTGCTCTAAATGCCTATATCAGAAAAGAAGAAAAGGCAAAAATTCAGGAATTAACTATCCATTTGGAAGAACTGGAGAAAGAACAGCAAGCTAACCCCAAAGCAAGCAAAAGGAAAGAAATAACAAAGATTAGAGCACAAATAAATGAAATTGAAAACATGAAAACAATAGAGAAAATCAATAAGGCCAGAAGTTGGTTCTATGAGAAAATCAATAAGATTGATGGGCCCTTAGCAAGATTGACAAAAAGAAGAAGAGAGAGGATGCAAATAAATAAGATCAGAAATGGAAGAGGAGACATAACTACTGACCTCACAGAAATAAAGGAGGTAATAACAGGATACTATGAACAACTTTACGCTAATAAATACAACAATTTAGAGGAAATGGACGGGTTCCTGGAAAGACATGAACAACCAACTTTGACTCAAGAAGACATAGATGACCTCAACAAACCAATCACAAGTAAAGAAATTGAATTAGTCATTCAAAAGCTTCCTAAAAAGAAAAGTCCAGGACCAGATGGCTTCACATGTGAATTCTACCAAACGTTCCAGAAAGAATTAGTACCAATTCTCTTCAAACTCTTCAAAAAAATTGAAGTGGAGGGAAAACTACCTAATTCATTCTATGAAGCCAACATCACCCTCATACCAAAACCAGGCAAAGATATTACAAAAAAAGAAAACTACAGACCAATCTCTCTAATGAATACAGATGCAAAAATCCTCAATAAAATTCTAGCAAATCGTATCCAACAACACATTAAAAGAATTATACATCATGACCAAGTAGGATTCATCCCAGGTATGCAAGGATGGTTCAACATAAGAAAATCAATTAATGTAATACACCATATCAACAAATCAAAGCAGAAAAATCACATGATCATCTCAATTGATGCAGAGAAGGCATTCGACAAGATTCAACATCCTTTCCTGTTGAAAACACTTCAAAAGATAGGAATACAAGGGAACTTCCTTAAAATGATAGAGGGAATATATGAAAAACCCACAGCTAATATCATCCTCAATGGGGAAAAATTGAAAACTTTCCCCCTAAGATCAGGAACAAGACAAGGATGTCCACTATCACCACTATTATTCAACATTGTGTTGGAGGATCTAGCCAGAGCAATTAGACAAGAAAAAGCAATACAAGGCATCAAAATTGGAAAGGAAGAAGTAAAACTATCACTGTTTGCAGACGATATGATACTATACGTCGAAAACCCGGAAAAATCCACAACAAAACTACCAGAGCTAATAAATGAGTACAGCAAAGTAGCAGGTTACAAGATCAACATTCAAAAATCTGTAGCATTTCTATACACTAGTAATGAACAAGCTGAGGGGGAAATTAAGAAACGAATCCCATTTACAATTGCAACTAAAAGAATAAAATACCTAGGAATAAATTTAACTAAAGAGACAAAAAACCTATATAAAGAAAACTACAAAAAACTGCTAAAAGAAATCACAGAAGACCTAAATAGATGGAAGGGCATACCGTGTTCATGGATTGGAAGACTAAATATAGTTAAGATGTCAATCCTACCTAAATTGATTTACAGATTCAATGCAATACCAATCAAAATCCCAACAACTTATTTTTCAGAAATAGAAAAACCAATAAGCAAATTTATTTGGAAGGGCAGGGTGCCCCGAATTGCTAAAAACATCTTGAGGAAAAAAAACGAAGCTGGAGGTCTCGCACTGCCTGACTTTAAGGCATATTATGAAGCCACAGTGGTCAAAACAGCATGGTATTGGCATATAGATAGATATATCGACCAATGGAATCGAATAGAGTGCTCAGATATAGACCCTCTCATCTATGGACATTTGATCTTTGATAAGGCAGTCAAGCCAACTCACCTGGGACAGAGCAGTCTCTTCAATAAATGGTGCCTAGAGAACTGGATATCCATATGCAAAAGAATGAAAGAAGACCCATCTCTCACACCCTATACAAAAGTTAACTCAAAATGGATCAAAGATCTAAACATTAGGTCTAAGACCATAAAACAGTTAGAGGAAAATGTTGGGAGATATCTTATGGATCTTACAACTGGAGGCGGTTTTATGGACCTTAAACCTAAAGCAAGAGCACTGAAGAAGGAAATAAATAAATGGGAACTCCTCAAAATTAAACACTTTTGTGCATCAAAGAACTTCATCAAGAAAGTAGAAAGACAGCCTTCACAATGGGAGACAATATTTGGAAATGATATATCAGATAAAGGTCTAGTATCCAGAATTTATAAAGAGATTGTTCATCTCAACAACAAAAAGACAGCCAACCCAATTACAAAATGGGAAAAAGACTTGAACAGACACCTCTCAGAAGAGGAAATACGGATGGCCAAGAGGCACATGAAGAGATGCTCAATGTCCCTGGCCATTAGAGAAATGCAAATCAAAACCACAATGAGATATCATCTCACACCCACCAGAATGGCCATTATCAACAAAACAGAAAATGACAAGTGCTGGAGAGGATGCGGAGAAAGAGGCACACTTATCCACTGTTGGTGGGAACGTCAAAGGGTGCAACCACTGTGGAAGGCAGTTTGGCGGTTCCTCAAAAAGCTGAATATAGAATTGCCATACGACCCAGCAATACCATTGCTAGGTATCTACTCAAAGGACTTAAGGGCAAAGACACAAACGGACATTTGCACACCAATGTTTATAGCAGCATTATTTACAATTGCAAAGAGATGGAAACAGCCAAAATCTCCATCAACAGAAGAGTGGCTAAACAAACTGTGGTATATACATACGATGGAATATTATGCAGCTTTAAGACAAGATAAACTTATGAACCATGTAATAACATGGATGGACCTAGAGAATATTATGCTGAGTGAATCCAGCCAAAAACTAAAGGACAAATACTGTATGGTCCCACTGATGTGAACGGACATTCGAGAATAAACTTGAAATATGTCATTGGTAACAGAGTTCAGCAGGAGTTAGAAACAGGGTAAGACAATGGGTAATTGAAGCTGAAGGGATACAGACTGTGCAACAGGACTAGATACAAAAACTCAAAAATGGACAGCACAATAATACCTAATTGTAAAGTAATCATGTTAAAACACTGAATGAAGCTGCATCTGAGCTATAGGTTTTTGTTTTGTTTTGTTTTGTTTTGTTTTGATTTTACTATTAGTACTTTTATTTTTTTCTCTATATTAACATTCTATATCTTTTTCGGTTATGTTGCTAGTTCTTCTAAACCAATGCAAATGTACTAAGAAATGATGATCATGCATCTATGTGATGATGTTAAGAATTAATGATTGCATGTGTAGAATGGTATGATCTCTAAATGTTGGGTTAATTTCTTTTTTTCCGTTAATTAAAAAAAAAAAAAAGAGAAGGGATAATTGGAGATGAAGGGATACAGACTGTACAACGGGACTTGATATAAAAACTCAGAAATGGACAGCACAATACTACCCAATTGTAATGCAATTATGTTAAAACACTGAATGAAGCTGCATGTGAGGTATAGGTTTTTTGTTTTTGTTTTTTTTGTTTTTTTTTTCTTCCTATTATTGTTTTAATTCTTATTCTGTTGTCTTTTTGTTTCTTTTTCTGAGTCGATGCAAATGTACTAAGAAATGATGAATATGCAACTATGTGATGTTATTAAGAATTACTGATTGTACATGTAGATTGGAATGATTTCTACTTGTTTTGTTAATTCTTTTTTTAATTAATAAAAAAAAAAAGATACTTATATTTTACAGGTTCCTGCCAAAATTCAATGATAACATGCAGTTCCTAGCCCAAAAGACATTCTCTTAAAATGCTATTTCCTCTCCTCTCCTCCCTTTTTTGTCTGAGGCTATTTTTTGCATGTGTACATGAAATGTGCTATAATGAATATGCTAACATCACATTTGTGAGACAGAATTTCTCAATCTTTTATGTCCACGACACTTCAAAATAAAAAAAATATTTTGGCAGGAAAAAGATTTAAAAGTAAATGATGATAACTGTCTAAAGCCTGGAAGTCACCCTTCATCTGTGTAATTTTACCCAGTCCTATGGCTCCTTTTTCCTGGGTGAGATCCCTACATTTATCTAGAAACTGGCCCAGAAACTAGTTCAGTTCCACCAACTATGCAATGTTGCTTGAGAAAATCTTCAGTCTTTGGGAAGGACTGATCAGCTTAGAGCAAAAACTTCAAAGAGAATGCAAAGTAGCAGTGCATAAAATATGTCTCATTTCTCCCTACATCAGCACAAACTTAGGAGTTTGAAAATGAGCCTAGTTAATTGGGTTAAATATTATACTTTGCATATATCATCTCTTTGAATCCTCACAACTATAATATTCATTTTCCCCTTTAAAGATGAAGAAATAGAGGCTTAAGAAATAAGAATTTATCCTAAATCTTGCAGATAATAAGAAATGAACTGAAATTTGAATTCAGGCCTGGACTATTACTCTGGCCATAACTTTGCACTATACAATGGTGGTTGACAAGCAAAGGGCTTTTAAGGGTACTAAGGTGGCCCAAAGTAAAATAATAATTCTCTAACATAGTTAAAAAGCTGATATTGAAGATATTCCACTGTTATGCCTGCTTCAAGGTGTTCAGGACAACACAAAATGGACAGTCTCTGTCCTTCAGGATTTAGAATCTAGTAAGTAAAGTGCATGTACAAATTTTCTGAATGATTAGAAAATCATGGGAAACAATTGTGATGACAGAGATGAAAATTACTATAGGGGAAAATAGGAGAAGTGATTGATTCCAGAGAGGAAAAAGAGACAAGTTATTACAGTCAACTACAAGGCCAAGTGATGGCTAAGACATTGGTAATGAGAAGAAAAGTATCTGAAGCATCAGGAGATGTATAAGCAGCGAATAGATGGTGTCATAACAGGAAAAGAAAATAATCCATCATTGTTATAGGACATTATTTTTTAGCAGAATGCTCTGGAATTAAAACCAGGAAAATCATATGTGGATTAAGGGGAGACATTGAACACAAGGGTAAGGTAGAATATTATTTTCTTATCATTAGAAACCTATTACAAGGTTTTGATCAAGGAATGGACATCTGTAAACAATGGGCTTTGAAGAGTCTTTTGCTATGTTTTTCAGAATTTACTTGAAGGAAGTCCAGGTTTGACAGTAGAAAGACCTCCTATGAGAAAAAGTTATTGCAGTACTGCAGGAGAGAAGATTATGTCTTAAAATAATGATTTATAAGTGGAAAAGGAAAAGAGGATACACAAGAGAGACACGGAGCAAACATTCATTTTCATTACTATTTCCCTTTCCTACAGACTTTACTTTCATAATCAGCTGGAAGATATTTTCAACATGGCTTCTCAATGATCCTCAGACCCTCACCCATTTAATATTTTAATCAGGTTGTTACTATCTGGTAATAAAGTGACATTGAATATTATAATGGGCATTTCCAAGAGCTCTCATCAGTGACTGAGCTGATACTCAGTAATGAGTTGGTCTGTATTTAATACAGTGTGCTCAGTTTAGTGAACTTAAAATTTAACATTTGGCAGAGCTGAAAGTTTTATTATCAAAGCTATACCATTGGATCCTGCCCCTGCCTAGGAAAGCTTTTAATAATCTTTCATAAATGTGCATTGTAGAATTATTCTTGAATGAGCACTTGAAGAATACTTCTGACTTTTCTACCTGTAATAGTTTCTTTTTCTGTTTAAAGTGTTGGCTTTGCACCAAAATCAGCCACAAGACTTTATAACTAGTACAGGTAATGCATATTTTTCCAAAATCCTCATTAAAAGTAACTTGTGAAATATAGTATACAAGTTGGGATTTAAACAAAAACACTTTTCTCTGAATTATTTAAAAATAACAGTATTTTCCTAATAAAATTCAGTGGAAAACAAAACAATGCAACTCAAACAGACAGAATTATTTGGAAAGTAATTGCATTGAACTTATTTCCAGCTTTATCTATAGTTATCTATATATTTGTATATGTACCTATATTTGTATATCTCTATATAGATAAAACCTATTTTGTGCATATATTATCTCATCAAATTAATAATTCCAATAAGATATTGATTTTCACTAGTGAGGTTATTTCTGAAACACACTTTTCAAGCAACTGGTAATATGTGAGAAAACAAGGTAAAGCTTTCTGTAATTTGAGGGTATTTCCTTCATATAACAGGATATAATAAACATTATAGTAACATTAATGAAACTCTATATAAGCCACCAAATTTTATCAATGTACACAATGTTGGAATGATAGGATAACAAATAGCATGCATACATGTGTTTTTGTGTCTATTATGGGATATTTATTTATCTGCCATTCAAATTGTATTCATTTGGTCATGTTCCCTTTAAGACGTCTACATGAAGGACACACAGGATTGTTATAAGCTTAGTTTGGCAACAACTTCAAATTCTACTTTCTTTCTAATATTTCTGTTTGGTATATTCTGTGCTGCAACGTTACCTTAATATGTGTACATTTTGTTGACTGTTTACTATTCATTCAAATCATTCCTTTTATTTTACTTACTTGTATCATCTCAGCATGTAAAATAGTGAAAATGTGGTGATCAGATACATACCCTGCTAAAAGATCTTTATGTGGAGAGGTTCACTTTTCCTTTGGAGTAATTTGAAATGCTCTTTTCAGATCTTTCTATATTTTAAAACAACAGACAAGATACTTATAGTCTAATATATTTAGTACAGAGAATTTGAGCCTAATATTTTTCCCATTTAGATATACCTCTATGTACACATTTAATAAGTTATTTACCAAATTGTTTCAAAATCATTAGTCTTTTCAAGAAAGAATGTCTGCTCAGAGCTTCTAACTGTTCTTAAAAGGATTGCTTTTGCTTAATATGTGAGCTCATGCTAACAGATTTTTTAGATTAAATATTCTAGACCAAAACAGACCTTTACTGATACAAGGGTTTGAACATAATCTGATTTGCCCAAGCAGTGAAGAAGCTTTTAATAAAGAGCCTAAAATAAAAACATGTTCTCATTTTGTTTGGCACTTGAGGGGGCGAACTACGCAACAGCTAAGAGATTTAACTTTGATAAATGGCTGCTATGAAAAAGAGCCACTACTTTTCATGAAAATAATGTGACATTTTAAAAGCAACTCAATATAACTTAAGGAAAAAGGAGTCCCAATGGACAAGTTATAATAACCACATGAATTAAATATTTCCTAAATATAATTCAGTTACCTTCCTACTAACAAAAGAAGGAACTGCTTTAAAGTATGGATCCATGTCATAAATTATAGCAATATTAAGCAGAGCCTTTGCAGCCCACTGAAATAAGGATTATTTAGGGGTAAAGGAAATTTAACTCATCCTAACTAACAGTGAGGAAGTGCAAGCAATTGAAATATTTTGCTTTATTTCATCAATATAGACAGTCTTTTCATACCGCAAAGAGATATTTGCTTCCAATGACTGACTTTGTCTTTCTACCATTGTAAATTCACTAAATAATCACTGATATTATACTTTGCCCTATGCAAGAGAAATCCATAACATTTCAGATTTCTGAATAGCCTTTTTTGAGTTGGATTTCTGTTTTCTAAGCAATTAATTACACATAAACTTTGAATAGCTGTTAAGAATACAGCTTGTGCTACCTACAAGACTGCTGGCTGAGATTCAATAACTCACAAGACCCTCGGTAGCTTGGTGAGAAAATGAAAGCTATTCACTGTTTAATAACAAAACTAAACTTTTTCTTTAATGGCTCATCTATGTAGCTCATAGGCTGTGGTCCATGTCAGTAATGAGTTTCATCTCCAGGGCCTCCTAAAATAAATGACAGATTTATACAAGGGCATATGTGGCATCCTGTAGGGTCCCTTTGACTTAGTAATTGGAAGTAGGTTCATCATTTCTGTATGTCCCACCTGGGATCCAGCCTCTTACTACAAGTTGAATAGGTAGGTTATCATCCAGAAGGGTGTTCCAACTTACCTGTGGAAAAATAACCTGGAACCTTCATGTTATACATGAGAAAGAGGAAGATGATGTTTAAATGCTTGCATTTTTACTTCAATCCACAAGAAATATTTAAGCTATCACAGGCATATTTCTTTGTTTTTCTCTATCAGAGAGTCTACTAACTCAGATCCCCAAATTATGACTTTATTTATTCATTTTTGGTGAGTCCCTCAGAAAGAAAGCAGAATGGATTTAGTTCTAGTTGAAATTAGAGCAAAATAGAATCATCATCGCATAGTTTGGACACAAAACTCTTCTTCATCTTTCTTTAATTTCATTTTTTTCTCATCCCTCTTCTTCTCTTTTTTCATAAAGCCTACATACTAAGATACTGGATCCTTAATGCCTGGACTCAAACTTTGGTTTCACTTCTGTTTACCTGTTTGATTTTGATCACTTGCAAAATCCCTCTGCATATCAGTTCCTCCATAGAGAAATGTGTATGAAAAGGGCATCCACCTCCAGGTTGGGGTGAGAATTAAATTACTTAATATATTTAAATTCACTCAGAACAGTTCCCGGTACATAATGTGTTCAATAAACTATTATTATTATTCTGCATTTTCAGTGGTATTCTATTTGTGGCATTCCTGTTATTTAAAATCAGGCAGCACATCTAATAATCATGAAAAAATTTATAAGATGGAAGAATTTCTAACCTCTGACATGCTGACAATGGAGATAGTTTGGGAAGAAATATTATAAAGAAACGTTCTTAGCCTGTTGAAATAAAGTACAAATCTCAAACGGTTGAGTTGCAAAAGTTCCAGAGGGAATATTTTCAAGGCCAAAGAAGAAGCAGTAGACAACTATAAATTTATTACCAGAATAAGCTAAATCTATGGGTATCACATTAAGTGGACCACGAATATTTATTCAGTTAAAGAGAAACAGCTATGTCAATTTTCAGATTGATGTAAAAAAAAACTTTGTGGGGTAACATATATGAAATTCAAATTTTGCCTTTCCCCCCTCCTTATTTCCCTTTATTAGAGCAGTTGCAGATTTACAGAACAATCATTCATAAAATGCAGCATTCACAAACATCACCCTATTTTAAACACTTTGCACTGCTGTGAAATATTTGTTACAATAGAAAATAGCACATCTTAAAACTATTATTAATTATAATCCATGTTTTAGCTTAGTGTTCACTGAGTTGCGTAATGAAGTTCCATGGTTTTAATTTTTTTATTCTGTTATCATATATACAATCTAGCATTTCCCCTTTTTAATCATGTTCAAATGTATATTTCAGAGTTGTTAATTGCAGTCATGATATTATGCTACGTCACCACCATCATCACTAAAACATTTCCATCACTCCAAATAAGAACTCTGTACTTTTTAAGCCTTAACTTCTCATTCCCTACCTTCAACTCATCCCCTGGTAACCTATATTTTAATCAGTTGCAAGCAGACTGCTTTCCAAGAGGATGCATAACTGAATCATGACATGCTGCAGAGGTTTTCAGCTGGTCTTTCTGGTCTCTGGTGTTCCTCAGACCTATCCAAGATTAGCCACCAAATTTTTATCTATGAGCAAAATATTGTGTAGGAGGAAAATATGCATGTGTGTGTGTTTTGGAACAGAAAACACACACATTAAACAACTTATTAGGCACAGAGCTGAACAGGGTATAATATAACATGCTGCTAGTAAGAGATGTGGGTTTGCTGAAAGAGTAAGCCTGTTCCAAAAGCCATACTTTTCCTTACAGCAGGCAAGACCTTGTCTTGTGAATATATAAGGGTCATTAACAGTTACACTCAAATGTAATGTGGTTTTAAAAGGCCACAGAGTTAGGAGTAAGTGCAGGTGTTTTTAAAGACAACATGAAACACTGTTTCGTTGTGGTTGTTATTCCCTAGCAATTATGCTGACTTGTTTATTGTTGCTTTGAGTCCTTTTCTGTATCTCTTCAAGTGTGTAGGCAGATGTTCCAGTGTTTAAGGAGTGCTGCCAAGACAGAAGGTTCAGAAATCTCTGCTGCACCAGGAAACAAACACATGCATGCATGAACACACACACACAAACACACACACACAGAGGAAACTTTCAATTGCAAGATGCATCTTTCAACAGTAAAATAATGAGCTCTGTGGCCTCCAAAATGGCACTGGGTTTCTCAATACTGAGACATTGTAATTAGTGTAAGAGGTATAAGAACACCTCCCAGATGGCAGAATACTTGTGGAATAAAATAAATGACATACTACATGCAAAAGAAATGTAAAAGGAAAAGTCAACCAAAGACCCCAAAACTGAACTCTCTAGGAGTGGGATATAAAATAGATAATCACAGACGAATAAAGAGAGCTTTGTAAACTATGGATCTTGAAAGGCAGAGGACAGGCATCAGGGGTCTTCGCGACTGTCATTGTTGAGTACCAGGCTTGAAGTCAAGTATATGGGTAACATGAGCCTCAGTTTTACCAAGAGCTGTCTGCTGACTATTCCAGCTTATGGGGTATGGCAGAGGCTGTGGCAACAGCAGAGCAAATCTGCTGTCCTGTCTAGGTAGCATGTCTCCACATACCCTCAGGGTGAGTTTAAGCAATTGCATAAAAACAAAAAACAGGTGCTTGGACAATCTCCCACTCAGAAGGTGTTAAAAACTGAACCTCCTAAAACTGAATGAAACAGAATGACCATGCTTGAGACAAAATGGATTATTTCAGTGAATTTGGAAGCATTTATGACATACATCAGATCTGGCTGTACGTGAGTACATATAAAGAGAGAAAAAAGGAATGTTGCTTTACTTCTGCTTCCATAAAGAAAGTATTTGTACTTTAAAAAGAAAATAATCTCTATAGTATGTAAGACTAGAAATTTGAAACCCACAGAAAATAAAAGTAGAATGAGATGAAAATGTTTTAAGTTTGCTTACAGCCCGCTTCATTTTGTTATTCTAAGCTATGTGCAATTAGAGATGAAAAAGTTGAGAAATGTAGAATTTTGATATTTTTGTGAAACATGTCATGTGGGGTTATCTGAGATCTCAAAACAAATCTTTTTTCCTTTAAAATATTTTAATTAGTTTAATAATACTATTTATGTACAAAATTATATGTTATTAATACATATCTGTAGAAATTTCAAACAAATTGACTGTATGACATAAATGATCTAAGTGAGGAGGCTAAGTAGGTTTCTTCAAAAATGTACAGAAAATAATATATACTAATGGCATATTTAACTATTATTTGCCAATTCACATAGCTGCTATCCAACACTCAAACACAGAAATGTAAATGTATTTAGAATGGCTAGTTCCTTAGAATGAATTGCCACATATTAATTAACTAATTCAGAAAGCATTTATTGTTAAGTATTTCAGAGATGGCAATGTATGAAACTCCAAAAATCCACTTCCTCTTAAAAGGATGACAAAATGGGGGGGAAATGTCAAAAGGATCACTTCACAATTTTGGAAATTAACCCAAGCTTTTAAAATCTGGGGAGTGTTTATACAGAAAAATGCCTGAATCAAAGTAAGAAGAGCTAGCTTTGTGGTATTTTACCTTGCCTTATTCCCAGTTTCCTCTACCAAGTTCCCAGGCAGCCTTGAAGACGAGTAAGTAGTCTAACAATCAAAACAGCCCTGAAAAACAGCAGCATGACAGCTACAAGAGGGGCAAACAGTTTTCACGTGCCCCAGAATCCCCACCTGTGGATAAGCGTCACTACTTGGCAAGCCTTTCAGTTCTCTGAAAAAGCTCAGTTCACAGGGCTTGTTGTTATTTCACACAAGGGGGAGCTCATATGGTGACAAAAGCCCTGCACCCAGAAAGACAGTGTAAAGAAATCACCAGCAATTGTTCAACATCACAATTGCTTGAGGTTTTCATACCAGTTGAGTCAAACAATAATCTGATCAAAAACGTAGAATGAAAATTTAAGGAATGAGATGACCACAGGGAGCTCTGAAACCCTCTGATGTATTCCTGGGAACTGCAGAGGCACATATTCAGAAATGTGTTGTCCTTGGAAAGCTAAAAAGGCAGGAATAAAGGTTAAGGCAGGGTTGTAAATTGCTATGGCTTTAAGGACATGCTCCAATTTACCCACACAGACCTTTGGCAAATGCTGTGAGACTTGTCTGTTCAAATCATTTAAGAAATCTCTAACTAATCTTTAGCTGACTAATAAGCAAAATGAGCAGAGGCTTCAGAGGCCAAATATGACAAAGAATACAAATATTCAGCAACTGTGCTTGACAGTCACAAAACAAACAACAACAATAACCACAACAACAAACAGCAATGACCACAAACTCTAAGGCCTTGGGTTCTGATTTTGATAGTTGTCAAATCACATCCTTTAAAATACCCAGTTTTCAACAAAAATTACAACACAACAAAGAATCCGGAAAGCCCAGATGTTGGGATACCTAGACGAAGACCCAAATGTCCCATAAAACAGAAATTATCAAAAAAAGAATCCATAAAAACTAAAAAACCTAGAAATTCTACACTTGAAAGTACAATAAATAAAATTTTTTTCAAAATTCACTAGGAGGATTCAACAGCCAAGCTGATCTCACAGAACAAAGAATCAAGAAACTTGAATATGGATCATTTGAGATTATCCAATATGCAGCACATCATGAAAAAAGAAAGAAAAAAGTTTCAAAGACCAAGACACCATTAAATGTGCCAATATATTCATAATGGTAGAAATAGAAAGGGAAGAAAGAGAGTAAAAGGAAGAAAATATATGAAGTGTTAATTACCAAATATTTCTCAAATTTGATGAAAAAATAATTACATATACAAGAAGCTTAAAATCTATTAGGATAAATGTAAAGAATGTACATCTAGTCACATAAAATCCAAACTGTTGAAAGACAAAGACAAAGATGGAATGTTGAAAGCTGCACACAAAAAAATTACTCATAACATGAACTGGAGACTTATAATTCACAGCACATTTCTCACTAGAGACTATTGTGGTTGCTCACAGTGGGCTGAAATAGTCATTGTGCAGAAATAAAAAGTCTGTTCACCAAGAATAGTATAGCAACAAAACTACCCACCCAAAATGAAGAAGTAAAACATTCCCAGATTCAAAAGAAAAAACATGAGATTGTGTTGCTGGCAGATTTGCCCTTATATTGTAACAGAATAAAAATTAAAAAAAAAAAGAACCCTATAGAGCTACACTACACAAGCAGTGAACCTTAAGTTAAACCATGGACTATAGTTAATACCACAATTTTAAAAAATGTACTACCATGAATTTAACAAGTGTTTCACACCAATACAATATGTTAACAACAGAATGGTAAATAGAAATCCCATATTTTATGCATTGCTGTTCTGTAACCCACAACTTCAATAATAAAAAAATACTAAAGGGAGTCTTTCAGGCAGAAATAAAAAAACACTACAGAGTACATAAAATAATCATAAAGAAATAACAGTTACCACTAAAGATTACTATATAGGTATTAAATATAAAAACAGTGTAAATTTATTTTTCTTTGTAGTACTTTTCCAATTTGATTTAAAGCACAATTGCATAAAGAAATAATTACAAACTTGTGCTCATGTGTTTACAAATTACAGTGGTGTAATTTATACAGCAATAATAGCACAGAATAAGGTTAAGTAAGCATTGTTGAATCAAAGTTTTCTATTGAAAATGGTGACATTAATCTGAACTAGATTGTTCAAAGTTAAGATGTTCATTGTAATCCCCAGGGATACCACTATGAAAATAAATCTGAAGAAAATACTAAAAGAAGAAACAAGGGAATTAAAATGGAGCATAAAAATTGTATGGCATATTCAACCCTAATCCCTGGCCTTGTAGCTGTGAGCCCACTTGTAAACAGCACCCTTGAAAATGTTAAGATGTGGCCAGACTTAATGAGGGTGCACCTAGATCCAACATGGCTAAATGCCTTATACACAGAGGACATTTGGAGGCAGAGTCAGAACAAACCAGAGGAAAAGCCAGGAGAATGAGAAGTCAGAGAGAAAGAAGGACAGAGTGCTCTGTGGCAGAGAATTGACAGAAAGCTATCACCAGAACAGGAGAAACTTCCAACAAACATGGCTCGCCAAAGCCTTAAATTTGGATTTCTAACACCCAAAACCATGAGCAAATAAATTCCTGTTGTTTAATCCAAGCACTATGTGAAATTTGTCATACCATTATCTCATAATATTCACAGTCTTGGGATTACAACAGGAAATCTTTTTGACTTTTTCAGCAAAGTTTCTATAGACATCAACATCCATGTACTATGTTAAATAGTTTGTTTATAATGGCATTAGTCAACCAAAGCAAGAATACACCCATAGTTGTTGGAGCTATATAACTTTGGTTTTATCATTATCAAGCCATATGTTAATTAGGTAACAGGAATATATTGGATTCTAGGATGTGAGATGGATCGTTGAGTTTTAACTTCCAAAAATGCATGCAGGATCTTACTTATATTTTGTACTTTATTAGTAAGTACAAAATTATTAACACACACCACGCCCTGCAGCAGCCGACCCGCCCACCTTCCTCTCCCCTCTTTGTCCGCGGGCCTCTTCCCCCTCCTGCTCCAGCGCCTCTCCAACCACCACGGTGCCCTCTTCCGCCTTCACCGGCTCCTCCGCCACCAGCCTCGACAGCCTTGCCACCCTCAACTTTCCTCCTCCAGAACAGCTACTGGGGGAGTGGAGACAATACAGAGCAGCTCCCAGAGCCAGGACGGAGATCAAAGGGACGGCGTACCCCATCCTGGAATGGCGGACTGTCTGGGAGAACCAGCTCCGGTGAGATCACCGAGGGGCGTGGGCTTTCCTGGGCAGGACAGCAAGCGGCCGGAGTCCCTCCCTTCCTCCTTCCCAGGCCAGCTGGCAGAACTGGGCAGGCAGTCCCCTTGGGCCGAGGCGGCTGGCGCCCCCACAACGCGAGGCCCCCCGGACGAACTGAGAGAGTTGGGTCGGAAATCCCCAGACTGTGGAGAACGGTGACCAGGGGGTCCCTTCCAAACACGTGACTCCCCGGTCCGGCTGGGAACAGTGCACTCTCCCGGGCTGCGACAGCTGGTGCCCTTCCGCCATGCTTGGCGCCCCAGGCTGACTAGGAAATTCGGTCGGGTGCTCTCCCGTGCTGCGGCGGCCAGAAACCCTCCCCGCGTTTGGACCCCCGGGCCGGCTGGCACTCTTCCAAGACACTTCGGCTGCCGAACCTCCTCTACGGCGAGTTTTCCAGAGTTAAAGGACCCACAGCAACTTTTACTGGTGGATCCCATAGACAAACGTGTGCCACGAGCGCCACCTACTGGGCAGGATAAGAAAAACAGAACCCAGAGATTTCACAGAAAAATCTTTCAACCTGTGGGGTCCAACACCCAGGGAAATCTGACTAAATGCCCAGACGCCAGCAGAAGATAACGGATCATGCTTAGAAAATTGAAAATATGGCCCAGTCAAAGGAACAAACCAATGGTTCAAATGAGATACAGGAGCTGACACAACTAATGCTGAATATACGAACAGAAATGGAAAACCTCTTCAAAAACGAAATCGATAAATTGAGGGAGGACATGAAGAAGACATGGGCTGATCAAAAAGAAGAAATAGAAAAACTGAAAAAACAAATCACAGAGCTTATGGAAGTGAAGGATAAAGTAGAAAAGAGGGAAAAAACAATGGATACCTACAATGATAGATTTAAAGAGACAGAAGATAGAATTAGTGATTTGGAGGATGGAACATCTGAATTCGAAAAAGAAACAGAAACTATCTGGAAAAGAATGGAAAAATTCGAACAGGGTATCAGGGAACTCAAGGACAATATGAAGTGCACAAATATACGTGTTGTGGGTGTCCCAGAAGGAGAAGAGAAGGGAAAAGGAGGAGAAAAACTAATGGAAGAAATTATCACTGAAAATTTCCCAACTCTTATGAAAGACCTAAAATTACAGATCCAAGAAGTGCAGTGCACCCAAAAGAGATTAGACCCAAATAGGCATTCCCCAAGACACTTATTAGTTAGAATGTCAGAGTTCAGAGAGAAAGAGAGGATCTTGAAAGCAGCGAGAGAGAAGCAATCCATCACATACAAGGGAAACCCAATAAGACTATGTGTAGATTTCTCAGCAGAAACCACGGAAGCTAGAAGACAGTGGGATGATATACTTAAGTTACTAAAAGAGAAAAACTGCCAACCAAGACTCCTATATCCAGCAAAATTGTCCTTCAAAAATGAGGGAGAAATTAAAACATTCTCAGACAAAAAGTCACTGAGAGAATTTGTGACCAAGAGACCAGCTCTGCAAGAAATACTAAAGGGAGCACTAGAGTCAGATACAAAAAGACAGAAGAGAGAGACATGGAGAAGAGTGTAGAAAGAAGGAAAGTCAGATATGATATATATAATACAAAAGGCAAAATGGTAGAGGAAAATATTATCCAAACAGTAATAACTCTAAATGTTAATGGACTAAATTCCCCAATCAAAAGACATAGACTGGCAGAATGGATTAAAAAACAGGATCCTTCTATATGCTGTCTACAGGAAACACATCTTAGACCCAAAGATAAACATAGGTTGAAAGTGAAAGGTTGGGAAAAGATATTTCATGCAAATAACAACCAGAAAAGAGCAGGAGTGGCTATACTAATATCCAACAAATTAGACTTCAAATGTAAAACAGTTAAAAGAGACAAAGAAGGACACTATCTACTAATAAAAGGAACAATTAAACAAGAAGACATAACAATCATAAATATTTACGTACCGAACCAGAATGCCCCAAAATACGTGAGGAATACACTGCAAACACTGAAAAGGGAAATAGACACATATACCATAATAGTTGGAGACTTCAATTCACCACTCTCATCAATGGACAGAACATCTAGACAGATGATCAATAAAGAAATAGAGAATCTGAATATTACTATAAATGAGCTAGACTTAACAGACATCTATAGGACATTACATCCCCCAACAGCAGGATACACCTTTTTTTCAAGTGATCATGGATCATTCTCAAAGATAGACCATATGCTGGGTCACAAAGCAAGTCTTAACAAATTTAAAAAGATTGAAATCATACACAACACTTTCTCGGATCATAAAGGAATGAAGTTGGAAATCAATAATAGGTGGACTGCCAGAAAATTCACAAATACATGGAGGCTCAACAACACACTCTTAAACAACAAGTGGGTCAAAGAAGAAATTGCAAGAGAAATTAGTAAATACCTCGAGGTGAATGAAAATGAAAACACAACATATCAAAACTTATGGGATGCAGCAAAGGCAGTACTAAGAGGGAAATTTATTGCCCTAAATGCCTATATCAGAAAAGAAGAAAAGGCAAAAATGCAGGAATTAACTGTCCACTTGGAAGAACTGGAGAAAGAATAGCAAACTAATCCCAAAGCAAGCAATAGGAAAGAAATAACAAAGATAAGAGCAGAAATAAATGAAATTGAAAACATGAAAACAATAGAGAAAATCAATAAGACCAGAAGTTGGTTCTATGAGAAAATCAATAAGATTGATGGGCCCTTAGCAAGATTGACAAAAAGAAGAAGAGAGAGGATGCAAATAAATAAGAACAGAAATGGAAGAGGAGACATAACTACTGACCTCACAGAAATAAAGGAGGTAATAACAGGATACTATGAACAACTTTACGCTAATAAATACAACAATTTAGAGGAAATGGACGGGTTCCTGGAAAGACATGAACAACCAACTTTGACTCAAGAAGAAATAGATGACCTCAACAAACCAATCACAAGTAAAGAGATTGAATTAGTCATTCAAAAGCTTCCTAAAAAGAAAAGTCCAGGACCAGACGGCTTCACATGTGAATTCTATCAAACATTCCAGAAAGAATTAGTACCAACTCTCCTCAAACTCTTCAAAATAATCGAAGTGGAGGGAAAACTACCTAATTCATTCTATGAAGCCAACATCACCCTCATACCAAAACCAGGCAAAGATATTACAAAAAAATAAAACTACAGGCCAATCTCTCTAATGAATATAGATGCAAAAATTCTCAATAAAATTCTAGCAAATCGTATCCAACAACACATTAAAAGAATTATACATCATGACCAAGTAGGATTCATCCCAGGTATGCAAGGATGGTTCAACATAAGAAAATCAATTAATGTAATACACCATATCAACAAATCAAAGCAGAAAAATCACATGATCATCTCAGTTGATGCAGAGAAGGCATTTGACAAGATTCAACATCCTTTCCTGTTGAAAACACTTCAAAGGATAGGAATACAAGGGAACTTCCTTAAAATGATAGAGGGAATATATGAAAAACCCACAGCTAATATCATCCTCAATGGGGAAAAATTGAAAACTTTCCCCCTTAAATCAGGAACAAGACAAGGATGTCCCCTATCACCACTATTATTCAACATTGTGTTGGAAGTTCTAGCCAAAGCAATTAGACAAGAAAAATACAAGGCATCAAAATTGGAAAGGAAGAAGTAAAACTATCACTGTTTGCAGATGATATGATACTATACGTCGAAAACCGGGAAAAATCCACAGCAAAACTACTAGAGCTAATAAATGAGTACAGCAAAGTAGCAGGCTACAAGATCAACATTCAAAAATCTGTAGCTTTTCTATACACTAGTAATGAACAAGCTGAGGGGGAAATCAAGAAACAAATCCCATTTACAATCGCAACTAAAAGAATAAAATACCTAGGAATAAATTTAACCAAAGAGACAAAAAACCTATATAAAGAAAAATACAAAAAAACTGCTAAAAGAAATCACAGAAGACCTAAATAGATGGAAGGGCATACCGTGTTCATGGATTGGAAGACTAAATATAATTAAGATGTCAATCCTACCTAAACTAATCTACAGATTCAATGCAATACCAATCAAAATCCCAACAACTTATTTTTCAGAATTAGAAAACCCAATAAGCAAATTTATCTGGAAGGGCAGGTTGCCCCGAATTGCTAAAAACATCTTGAGGGAAAAAAACGAAGCTGGAGGTCTCGCGCTGCCTGACTTTAAGGCATATTATGAAGCCACAGTGGTCAAAACAGCATGGTATTGGCATAAAGATAGATATATCGACCAATGCAATCGAATAGAGTGCTCAGACATAGACCCTCTCATCTATGGACATTTGATCTTTGATAAGGCAGTCAAGCCAACTCACCTGGGACAGAACAGTCTCTTCAATAAATGGTGCCTAGAGAACTGGATATCCATATGTAAAAGAATGAAAGAAGACCCGCATCTCACACCCTATACAAAAGTTAACTCAAAATGGATCAAAGATCTAAACATTAGGTCTAAGACCATAAAACAGTTAGAGGAAAATGTAGGGAGATACCTTATGAAACTTACAACTGGAGGCGGTTTTATGGACCTTAAACCTAAAGCAAGAGCACTGAAGAAAGAAAGAAAGAAATGGGAGCTCCTCAAAATTAAACACTTTTGTGCATCAAAGAACTTCATCAAGAAAGTAGAAAGACAGCCTACACAATGGGAGACAATATTTGGAAACGACATATCAGATAAAGGTCTAGTATCCAGAATATATAAAGAGATTGTTCAACTCAACAACAAAAAGACAGCCAACCCAATTACAAAATGGGAAAAAGACTTGAACAGACACCTACCAGAAGAGGAAATACGGATGGCCAAGAGGCACATGAAGAGATGCTCAATGTCCCTGGCCATTAGAGAAATGCAAATCAAAACCACAATGAGATATCTTCTCACACCCACCAGAATGGCCATTATCAACAAAACAGAAAATGACAAGTGCTGGAGAGGATGCGGAGAAAGAGGCACACTTAGCCACTGCTGGTGAGAATGTCAAATGGTGCAACCACTGTGGAAGGCAGTTTGGCGGTTCCTCAAAAAGCTGAATATAGAATTGCCATACGACCCAGCAATACCATTGCTGGGTATCTACTCAAAGGACTTAAGGGCAAAGACACAAACGGACATTTGCACACCAATGTTTATAGCAGCGTTATTTACAATTGCAAAGAGATGGAAACAGCCAAAATCTCCATCAACAGAAGAGTGGCTAAACAAACTGTGGTATATACATACGATGGAATATTATGCAGCTTTAAGACAAGATAAACTTATGAAGCATGTAATAACATGGATGGGCCTAGAGAATATTATGCTGAGTGAGACTAGCCAAAAACTAAAGGACAAATACTGTATGGTCCCACTGATGTGAACCAACATTCGAGAATAAACTTGAAATATGTCATTGGTAACAGAGTCCAGCAGGAGTTAGAAACAGAGTAAGATAATGGGTAATTGGAACGGAAGGGATACAGACTCTGCAACAGGACTAGATACAAAAACTCAAAAATGGACAGCACAATAACACCTAATTGTAAAGTAATCATGTTAAAACACTGAATGAAGCTGCATCTGAGCTATAGGGTTTTTTTGTTTTTTGTTTTTTACTATTATTACTACTTTTATTTCTTTTCTCTATATTAACATTTTATATCTTTTTCTGTTGTGTTGCTAGTTCCTCTAAACCGATGCAAATGTACTAAGAAACGATGATCATGCATCTATGTGATGATGTTAAGAATTACTGAGTGCATATGTAGAACGGTATGATTTCTAAATGTTGTGTTAATTTCTTTTTTTTCTTTCTTTCTTTCCGTTAATAAAAAAAAAAATTATTAACACACAGTTAAATCCATATAGCAAAACACATACCAAAGCTTAAATGGATGGAAAATTTTCAAGTCCTGAATTATTCCATTGCCAAATAGCAGGAAAATGCTGGCTGTATTAAGAATTTGCTAATGAAGAATTCACTAAATCTAGAAGCATAGGAACTTTAATATTTTAAATAATGGGCTTACAGTGTTCAGAAAGGGACAGAGGAATATTTTTATTTGGTTTTTTTATTTTTTATTTTTACTTGCTTATATGTTTGTACATCTGCTTGTACCTAGGCAAGGGATCCACTTCTTGGTCTCTCTTTCTAAGAAAATTTCATCCATAAATAATATATCCTTTGTACTTTGTCTCTTTTTACATTTTTAAAGAGAGATCATTACTTTTTCTGTTTTTTTCATCTTATAATAAGACAACGAATTTTTTCTGGGGTTACGCTTTTACTTTTAGTCACTTTCTTTTGGCAGGAGTCCTCTGATGAAGAGAGCACATGCTCTCCATCCTCCAGGAGCACGTGTGCTCTGTATGATGAGATATGCTCCTCCCTGACCTCAGAGGTTGCACAAGAGCATCTCCCCAGAGCTTTCCAGAGGCCTGGCATTGCTCTCCATCTCAGTCCTTACTGAAAGACAAGGTTTCCCCAGGGACATCTGGTATGGGAAGGACTGGGGAACAAGTGGGTGTGTCCCGAATTCCCTGAATATTTCAGTCCATAGGCAATATAATACCAAGTTTGAGAACTTATTCTGGAGCCCTCTGCCACATCCACATGGACAGTCTGTGAGATTTGGATGGAAACAACAACCACACTCCAATAACTCTCCTTCCCTAACCCATCTCATAGATGACAGTCTCTTCTCTCCAAGAATTTTGTACTATGGTACAAAATCCCATGGGACACTATAATTGATTTAGGAAAGTGGGAAGTGGGAGAGGAGAAAAGAGTGAATCTCTGCTCTAGGATGGTGCCAGGCTCTCTCACATGATTCAAGTCCAGATATTTCTTGACTATCTGAACTGTTATATTCCTCTGTCTATCACGGAACAAGAGAATGAAGAGCCCCACTACAGACAAGAGGAAGTGGAAAGAATCCAGGCCCTACAGAGCTGAACTTGAGCTCAGACATGGGGCTGTGATGCAACTTGGATTACTGAGAAATATCTACATGATCCCAAGGGGAGGACTGCCTCAGACAACGGGTACAAGGAAAGCATGTTCCAGCCCAGAGTTTTAGTGTGACACTACAGGGCTTTGAATGGTCACAAAGGGCCAAGAGTATGGGGTGGGCTGCCTAGAGGAAGGAGCACCTACAGTCAAACTCTGCCGTTTCCCTCGATTGACACCTCTGCCCCTAGGCTCTTATTTTCTGTGCCTCTTATTTCCTGAGTCCATCCTTTACTTGCATCATAGGTGCAAATTTAGTTACCTTTTCTGTTCATTTCACTCTAAGGCAGAAATATCTGTTAGCTACTTGTTCCAGTTTGCTAGCTGCCAGAATGTAATATACCAGAAACAGAATGGCTTTTAAAAGGGAGAATTTAATGAGTGGCTAATTTACAGTTCTAAGGCTGAGAAAATGTCCCAATTAAAACAAATCTATGCAAATGTCCAATTAAAGGCATCCAGGGGAAGATACCTTGGTTCAAGGCCAATGAAGTTCAGGGTCTTTCTCTCAAGTGAAAAGGCGCATGGCGAACAGAGTCAGGTTTCTCTCTTGGCTGGATGGGCACATGGAAAACATGGCATTATCTGCTACCCATCTCTCCTGACTTCCTGTTTCATGAAGTTCTGTGGAGGCATTTTCTTTCTTTGTTTCCAAAGCACTGGCTGGTGGACTCTCTGCCTCGTGGTGCTGCAGCATTCTCTGCTCTCTCTGAATCTCTCACATTCTCCAAAATGTTTCCTCTTTTATAGGATTCCAGTAAATTAATCATGACCCACCTAAATGGGTGGAGATATCTCCACCTAATCCAGTTTAACTCTTGATTGAGTCACATCTCCAGGGAGATGATTTAATTACAGTTTCAAGCATACAGTACTGAATAAGGATTAGAAGAAAGCAACTGCCTTTACAAAATGGGATTAGGATTAAAACATGGCTTTTCTAGAGTACATACACCCTTTCAAACCAGCACACTACTCCACTGATTAATCAATTTCAGCCTTTGAAGGTGTGAATTTCTTCCAGGAAATTTTCCTAAAACTACTGATGTACACCTGGAATCTATTCTCCGTGCAAAATTTATTTGTTTTTCCATTTTGTTTTATTGTCAACCTTAACTTAGAATTCATCAATATTGTCACAGCTGACATTTTGTTCAAGCACATCATTTAGGCATAGGCTGTTTTATAGAATCGAGCATGTTTAGGATCATATCTGGGCTCTACCCATTAGATGACAGCAGTAGCTCCTGCTTACCACACTGCTGTCAAATGTTCCTTGGGAAACAAAAATCACACTACTTCAGAATCACTGATTTAATATAAACTACTGACTTCAATAATTATGAAAATGAGTGGTATTATTTTACTTGATCTCTGTGAGTAGGCTTTTCTATGTACATCAGTGCATAATAGCTCCCCATGTGAGGCAGCCGTGTCACAGGTCCAATAGACCTAAAGTTCCTTTATTATAAATATAAAACAGGGAATTGAAGCACTGCAGCATTTTCCTATTTTTACCCATGCTATTGCTAATTCTAATGGATTAACCTTTTCCCATGAAACCCAATTCTTGTCCACACAAATGATCAGAATTCACTAAAACTGAAGGCTCCTCTCTGCATTTGTTTTGCCCTGCATCATGGTTTTCTCCACTGTCTTTCTAACCCACAGAAGTTAAATTTTCACCCATGTCCTTCAATCTATTCTCTCCCTTTACTTCAGGAAAACACTGCTTTGAGAAATCCCTCCACAAATCATTGTTTGTTTAATTAATTGATTTAAATAATATACTGTAAAATGACATTTCAGGATACCAGTGATTTATATAAAATATTTAAAGAGTTGGACCAATAAATGCACTTAAACAAATAAATCTGTGTAAGTCAGAAAAAGTAACTACTAAGTCAAAGTATTATAATGACAGAACATACATTTAACCAAAATTATGATATATTATTTTTAAATGAATGTTTAATGAAAATGGGACTGGGTGTGCAAGTCAAGTCATTACTGTACACAATTAAGGGACCATATTAAATGTTAAAATTAATAAGTGATACTTTTGTACATCAAAGGTTATTATTAAGAAAACAAAAATACAACCTATGAAATGAGAGAAGATATTTAGGAAGCATGTATTTCATAAGGTTAGAATACTCAAAATCTGAAAAGACTTCCTACAACTCAGCAACAACAGAAAGATTATTAAAGGGAAAGGATTTAAATAGACATTTTCTAAAAGTAGACTTACAAATGGACAAGAAACACATGAAATGATGCTGAACATAATTAGCTATCAGGGAAATGCAAATCATGACCTCAAAATACCACCTCATGCCCATTACAGGAGGCCGTTAAGTTAATAAATGGAAAAATAGTAAGTGCTGATTAGCATATAAATAAATAGGGACCCTGGTAATTTGATGATGGGAAAGCAAAATGATGCAAGTGCTATGATGGAAAACTGTTTGGTGGTTCTTCAAAAGTTAAACAGATCTAGTAAATGATCCAGCAATATCACTTCTCAGTATATATACAAAATAATTGAAAGCAGAGACACAAAAGACATGTGTACACCAATATTCATAGCAGCATTATTCGCAATAGCCAAAACATGGGAAAACACTAAGGCCCAGCAACTGATGAATAGATAAACAAGAGGTAGTATACACATACAATGGAAGACCATTCATCATAAAAGGAATGAGTTCTGACACGTGCTACAAATGCATGAACCCTGAAGATATCATGTTGAGTGAAATATGCCAAGCTCAAAGCAAAGATATTGCTTGATTCCAGGCTAGGTATTATGAACAACTTCCAAAATACAAGAAGAAATAGGACAAATTTCTTTTTCAATATTCATCACTAGTTCATATCATCTGTGTCTGCACAAGAAGAAGCAGAGGGAAACCACTCAGCCTTGGATAAGCCTTAGGACAAGAACCAACAGGTGTTCACTTGAAATCAAATCATGGCAGGCACCCACCTAATCACAAGGAAAGGTGGCAAGGAAGGTATCAAATCAAAGTAAAGGAAGACAGCACTACTAGAGGTAAAGAGAAATTATCCAACACGAGGAAAATGAATCTTAAATATACAGAAAATGATGTGGAAATTTTCCTGAATGAGAAGCAAATTGCAAATCAAGGGATGCAGTGTAGACAAGGAAAATTGTCAGCAAATGATTGCATTGAGTCAGAAGTGGTCTCATTATTGAACTTTTATATTTAAGAAAGAGCTTTTCAAGCATCTGGCAGAAAAAGCGTATCTCCTATGAAGGAAAATCATAAATTGAACTATCAATATTTAACCCAAGAAGTCAGTACATCTAAGTTTAAAACTTACTGAGGTTTATGATTATTTTTTGGCATGGGCAGGCACTGGTTACTGAAACCAGGTCTCTAGTATACCAGCATGGCAGGCGACAAGTCTGCCACTGAGCCACCTTTGCACTGCCCCCAAAAACAAACTTTCTGAGGAAACTGCATCCTAATACTATTATTCTCAATCAACTTTTCATTCTAGTGTGAAGACAATGAGCACACATTTAGAAGCATTATGACAAAATTGCTGAGAACTATAAACCACATGTTTCACCTTAAAAAAATAATTCTGGATTATGAAAATGTTCATTAAGACAAATGTCCCAGAAATAAAATAGCAGAGGGAAAAACAGGAAAGATTAAGGAATGCAGCAGACAGCCCCTGTGTGCCCAAGCCATTTCCTCTTGCAGCAGGCAGGCTGCTCACTTCTCCTTGCAAATTTTAACTACCTCTTTAAAAATTCTCCAAATTCCTCTGAGCAGTTGGAACTACATGTGAACAGAATGCTTGCCTCAAGAACAGGAGAAATTGCAGATAGGCAAGGTTAGACAAACTCCTGTGAAGAAACCTCTCCCCTAATCACTCATCCACTTCTGTATAACCAGCTTTGTGCCTTTCCCAATTTAAATCAGCCAATCATTTCCTTCCAACACCTCCATTTCATACCTGTCTCTAATGTGCCATCCTGACTATAAAATCTTCTGTAAACATTGATTTAGGGCTCAGACTTTTGAGGTGACTTGGCCAGGCCCCACACACACATACAAATACAATCTTGCTTCCAGAAGCTCCAGAGCCTCAATTCCAATTCCTCTGATGTTTGCACCAACATTTCTCAGGGCTTATACAGGATCAAGAGCTGGTGATATTATCATCTCTCTCTCCCGTGGCACCAAACGTTTCCAGACCAGAGACTTGATGGAATGTAGTGCCAGCACTGGGGACTTCCCCATCTTTCAGAATCCCAACCTCCTCAGCTGGGGCACTCATCACTGCCAGAGCAGTGATGGATCCAGGACAGCTTCAGGAACCAGATCTCTGGGAGTGCCACCCATCTGACCGCTAAGCACTGGACAGCATCATGTTATCAGCCCACTCATAGAAGGCCTGCGTGGAAGGGTGGCCTGATCAACCCCAAAGACTCTCCAAACTATGGTCTCCATCTGGATGAGTGAGGCAAATGGAAATCTTCAGACTGGGTTTTGGGAAGGGCAGTGTAGAAGGAATGTCAATTGATTGTGCTTGACTATGTGAGTGAATGGAAGTCCTGGGCCACAGGAGCTGAGCTCCAGGCTGCAAGGGAGTTCAGATTCTGCAAGTTTGTGGCAATCCTCATATAGTTAATGGTGGGAAACCCCAAAAGGGGGGCTGACCAGGGGTTTATACTGGATGACCAAAGCCAGGAGGTGCCCAACGTCCCTGACAGGGGAGTGGCCAGGCTGAACAAAGCACTAAATTGTCTAAAATTCCTTTGTTGTTTGTCTGTAAACCCTTCCCCTAGCCATTGGCTCTGCCAAATTTGGGGGTGGGGAATATAATAAAACACGATTGTGGTGCATGATGTCAAACTTTATGAAGGCTTTTACTGATGATTGGGGAGTCCCTGGATCAACTCAGGAAATTCTGTATGCTAGAATGACCCACCTTTGAGGTAGATTGGCTGTCTGAGGGAATTTTTGAGTTAGAAAATGTTAAAGGCAGTTTGTAGTATAGTGTCAGGGATATCTGGACACCCAGATCAGTTTCCCTACATTGCCACCTGGCTGGAGGTCACAAAGAAGAAGCCAGGGTGGATAAAGACTTGCATTGATGGGTGGTGCCAGGTGTTTCTCACCCAAGTGGTGGAGAAGTCCTGCAAAGAACCAGGCAGCAAGGCCAAGGTCCTGGTTTTATCCAGTGCACCTGAAGAGGAAAACCCCTGCCTTACTTCACACCCCCAATACCTGTGGCCCTACCAAGCATCTCCACAACAACCCAATTTCCTCAGCAGCCAAAAAGTATCACCTGAGGCTCTGCCAGGTCCAGCCATCCCTGGAGTCCCTAAGCCATGGCAGCTGTGGTGCCCAGCCAAGTGGTGCCACCCCATCCCTGGCCACACCCTTAATGCCTCTGAGAGAAACCCAAGGACCTCCTTGTCAATGTGTGGGGAGACCCTCAGGAAGGGAGAATAAACTTCACATATATTCCCTTCACTTCTACCAACCTGCTAACCTGGAAGAATCATACATGGTCCTACACTGAGAGGCCTCAGGTAATGATCGACCTGTTCTAGTCCATTGTCCAGACTCACCAGCCCACCTGGCCTGACCGCAACCAGCTGCTTGTAACTCTCCTCAGCACTGAGGATTGTTGGCACATGGTAGCAGCAGCATGGAGGCACCTGAAGGGAAGCATTCCTGATGGCACCTTAGACCCAACCCAATATGTCACCCACAGTTTTCTGGGAGATGACCCAGAGTGGGACACAAACACTGATGCGGGGCTGTAGTCCCTTCAATGGTTCTGCAAGGCCCTGCTCCAGGGCCTCCAGAAAGGCAGCCAAGAAACCACCAACATGACCAAGGTCAAAGAAGTCTTGCAGAAATCAGATGAGCCCCCGAGTGAGTTCCTTGGGTGATTGATGGAAACCTGCCAATACACACAATTTGATACTGAGGCCCCAGAGAGCCAAATGTTGGTAAACACCACCTTTGTGAGGCAAGTAGCCTCTGACATTCTGCATAAGCTCCAAAAACTAGATGGATTTGCAGGCATGAATACAACCCAGCTAATAGAGGTGGCCATGAGGGTATTCATCAGTCATGACCAAGTAGGGACCAAAGAAAAGAAAAAGGAATTCTGGGAAAAGACTCAGATGATTACTGCTGCTTTTGAGCAGTGAGACCAAGGGCCCAGGTCAAAAACAACCCAATGGGCCTGAGCACCCCTGAGGCAAAACAAATGTGGTTTCTGCAAGGAGGAGGGGCATTGGAAGAACAAGTGCCCCAATAAAGCTGTCCCATTAACAGGCAGAGGAAAGCAGGATACCAGCCCTAGGCATCATCTGGATCCTGACACCATCACTTTGTCTGTCGATGAGCTCTCTGACTAGGACAGACTGGGTTCTATATTTTTAGACCCTCAGGAACCCACGGTCAGAGTAAAATTAGGGAGCTGAACAATGGACTTCATGGTGGATACCAGTGCTGAACACTAATAACCCAGCCCGTGGGGGATGCTCACCCATTTCCTGGCTGGACAATACACATAGTGGGTGCCACAGGAAAGTGCAGAAGAAACCATTCCTGAAGGCCAGACAGTGCAGCGCTGGGGGTAACTTAGGATGGCACCAGTTCCTGTACATGCCAGAGTGCCTGCTGCCACTACTGGGATGGGACCTCCTCAGGAAACTGCATGCCCAAATTACTTTTGGTCTCAAAGGAGAAGCCTTTTTAAAAATTGATGGCCCACAAAAGATCCTACTCCTAACCATACCAGCTGGTGAAGATTGGTGGCTGCATGAGGAATCTAAAGTGGGAGGGGAGGTCTGCCCTAGCCTGTCATTCCTGGACAGAAATCAAATGTCTGGGCTGAGCACAAGCTTCGAAGCCTAGCTGAACACTGCCTCCAGTGGTAATGGCCCTGAAGCCCATGGTACGCCCTGTGACAGTACAACAGTAGCCAATCCTTCAGAAGGCCCTCAAGGGAATTCAAGGCCATTTGGCATGGCTGGAATCCCAGCAAATTACCTGGTCCTGCAACTCCCCTGGGAACACCCCACAGCTACCCATGAAGAAAACTCAAATGGAATTTTGTCTGGTACAAAACTTGTTGGCAGTCAATGGAAATACAGAAGCCATCCACCCCATGGTTCCTAACCCATGTACCCCCCAGTCTGGTCCCAGGGGAAGCCAAATGGTTCTCATGCTTGGACTTGAAGGACAATTTCTCCTGCACCCAGGCAGCCCCAGTCAGCTGGGAAATATTCACCTTTGAAGGCCTTTTGTGGGAACTTGTGTGCTCAGGAAGGTGAATACTCCATGAGGGTGCAGACCAGACAGTGTGGGAAGGGGATGAAAATGCCAGCCAAACTATACCTTATAAAATCCTTAATCTGACCAGGTATGGAGCAATGTAAATACTGCCAGTCCTCAGCAAGCCCCGGCCAGATTTTACTGGCTATGTGGGAAAATAGCCTACAAATGGCCACTTGCTGGGTGGACAGGGTTCTGCACAATTGGGACCATTTGCCCAGCTTTCTTCTTGGTCCCCCTCTTCTGGGGTAGCCAGATTGGGTGCTCCCCTGTGGGCACTCATGAGAGAAAAATGAAGAGTGGCAGACAACATCCAAAAAGGGAGTTGGGAAGATAATGAGTGGCTCCTGGAATGAATAATCCGCTATTACAGGCCTGCCACCTGGGTTCAGGATAAGTCATGGGGATATTGAACCCCCATCTATATGGTCAACTATATCATCCACCTCCAAGCTGTTCTGAACTAATAACTAATAGAACCTAATGGGCACTAGAAGCCCTAGCCAATAACCAGGACAAAATCTGGGTAGCCATTTACAAAACCAGCTGGCCCTAGACTATTTCTTAGTGGATGAGGGAGGCATCTGTGGGAAATTCAACTGTACTGACTGTTGCCTCCAAATAGATGAACAGGGAAAAGGTACTAGAGAAATAACCAATGAAATGAGAAAGCTAGCCCATGTCCCCACACAAACATGGAAAGGTTGGACAATGATTCTCTATGTTCAAAGGGCTTAGAACCCTAATTGCTAGTGTCCCAGGCTTGCTAGGCATAAGCCTCCTCATCCCATGCCTCCTGCCACTCTTAATAAGTAGCTTATAATGCTCAGTCAAAGCCCTAATAGAAAAGCAGAACTTGGCAAAAATCCTGGCAATATGGAAGCACCAATACCAGCCCCTACAACTAGAAGAAAATGAGGTATAAATGATGCAACTGTACACTAGCATGGACAAGCATCAAAGTGGGGAATGTAACAGGCAGCCCCTGTTTGCCCAAGCCATTTCCCCTTGTAGCAGGCAGGTCCTTCATGCCCCCTTGCACATTTAAACTACCTCCTCTTTGGAAGTCCCCAAATTCCTCTGAGCAGTCAGAACTACATGCAAACAGGATGCTTACCCTGAGAACAGGTAAAACTGCATGTTCGCAAGGTAAGACAAATTCCTGTAAAGAAACACCTCCCCTAAGCACTCATCAGCTTTTCTAAACCCAGCTTTGTGCCCTTCCCAATTGAAATCAGCCAATCATTTTCTTTGAACACCATCAGTTCATACATTACCTTTAAAAGATCTTGTAACCTTTTGTTCAAGGCTCAGACTTTTGAGGTGACTCAGCTGGACCCCATGAACATGGACAAGTTAAATCTTGCTTCCTGAAGCTCCGGAGTCTTGGTTCCAATTTCTTCGGGATTCCACATAATGTTCCTGGAAGCTCTTGCAGCACTTCGGTCCTGGTTTCACACAACAGAATATATAAATCAATTTGGATAGAATTGACATCATAAATATTTTTAGTCTTCCACTCTATGTACCCATAATGACTTTCTGTTTATTTAGGTCTTCCATGATTTCTTTTACCAAATTATTGTAGTTTTGTGTGTATACATGTTTTGTATCCTTAATTAAATTTATTCCTAAATATTTGATTCTTTTGGTTGCTATTGTAAATGAATTTTTTTCTTGAGTCCTTCCTCAGTTTGCTGATCACTGATATATAGATACAGTACCGATTTTTGGACATTGCTCTTTGATTCTGCCACTTTGCTGTACTTATTAGCTCTAGTAGCTTTGCCATAGATATTTCAGGAGTTTTGACATATATTATTATGCCATTTGCACACAGTGAGTTTTACTTCTTCCTTTCCAATTTGGATGCTTTCATTTATTTTCCTTGTCTAAATACTCTGCCCAGAGCTTCCAGAAAAAATGATTAATAATAATGGTGACAGTGGACATCCTTGTCTTATTCCTGACCTTAGAGGGAAAGCTTTCAGTCTCTCCCCATTGAAGATGATGTTGGTTGTGGGTTTTTCATATATTCCCTTTATCATGTTGAGGAAGTTCCCAACTATTCCTATCCTTTAAAGAGTTTTCAGCAAGAAATGATGTTAAATTTTGTCAAATGCTTTTTCTGTATCAATTGAGATGATCATGTTTTACAATAATTGATTTTATGTTGAGGCAGCCATGCACGCACTGAAGAAATGACATTTGCCCATGGTGTGTAATTCTTCTAATATGCTGCTGGATTCAATTTGCAAGTACATTGTTGAGGAATCTTACATCTATATTCATATGATGAATAAATGGAAAGATATGTGACAAAGAAACTACCTTTCAATAGTAATGATATACCAATGTTGTAGGGATAAGATGTTAAATATATTGTTAATTCATCTTTCCATTACTTAAAAAGAATTTCATAATTAAATTTGTGGAGAAAAACTTGACTGGGCCTTTTTCGCTGTTTGGTGAAACTTCCTGTGGAAAAGCATATAAAAGTTCAGGATATGGTTGGATCACCAGACAATGGGGAAAGGAAGCCAGTCAAAAGAATGACAAATGCAGTGACAGATGACTTTTTGAAATTCCAGATTCCTTTAGGGCATGCCAGATAATTCCTGCTTTCTAGGTTTACTTTCCCTTCCATGCCCAGTTGCCTGATTCCTTCCCTGAACATATAAGAGCACAAGGAGCATGGACATGACCAGGTGACAGATGTAGCAACCTCTGGGTTTGTCTGGTGAGAGTAAAGGTTAATCCCACTGGAGACTAACTTTCTGTTGGTGAATCTCCCAAGAATATACCACTACAATGAACTCACATGGTCCTTCGCCTGCTTTGGTGGAAGGAAATGCACTAATTGAGACTGTAATTTTGAGCATACATTTACCTTTTTTCTTATCAGCAGAATCAGAACTACTGATGATAGTCTAGAGCTTTGAGCTCTGCACTAAGATCTTGCCTACACTTTCTTATCAGGACTGTGCCACATTCAGGGATCCCATGGCTAACTCCATTACATGTTCACCTGTCTGCATGAGACTTCATTGTTACTTTGGATTGAAAGAAGTCAGCAGCATTGCTGACTGTTAAAGAATTGGTATGAGAAACATCTGCCATCTTTTCTTTCTGAAGTTTTCTTTTCTACGATGGTATTTTTTTCACATGTTCTGCTGCAAAGTTGTGCTTTTCACTTCCTCATTCCAGTAGCTCTTATCACCCAAAAGTCCGAAGATTTTCTGTGATTTCTACATTACTGATTAGTATCAATGAACTCTTTCTGCTGTTCATCTGGTTGTCACTGCTCTGTGACATTAGGAATATCATTCCTAATCATCAAAGTGTTTGGCTCGATATTTCAAACCTCTTTCTTTAGCTGTTCCAAGGGTAGAGAAGGTAAATGTGGGTGCACAGCAGGTGACCTAAGTCTGTAGGTGCCACAGATGCAGGAGAGGGGCAGGCCAGAGCAGCCTCCTCAGGAGGGTCAACATTTATGTCATTTAGAAGTAGAAAAATGACATTAGTGGAGGGAAAGTCCCCACACTGTGCTCAGATTCTACTGTCCTTATCAAGACCTGTGCCCCTGACATTTACACCCACCCTTGCAGCCAGTCTCGAGCTGAGTTTCTGATGTCATAAGGTGACATCATCCTGGTCTCCATCCCATGTGACTCCACAGCTTCAGTCCCTGAAGGGAGGCCCTGACCACCCAGAATCCTCCCCTTTTCTATCCCATTGACTCTCATCCCTTTCAAGTTTGGAGAGCCCCGAGTTTTTTAATGAATTTTCTAAGGCTCTGGCATGGTGATTTCTCCAGGATAACACTGTCAGGTTGGAATACAGCAGCTCTCAATGTAATGTTCTCAACCCAAGGTGGAGAAAACAGCAAGGTACACAAAAGACCAGTAGTGCTCTGATAAAGCTCTGGAGGTTATTGTGACCCACCTGAAATGCTTTAGGCTTTACCTCTCTAAAGCCCTACCCTATGCATGCTGTGATTTCTATGGTGATGGAAACAAACCTCAACCACACAGCCAGAAATCATTGGAGATGCAGAAGAACACCCCCAGGTAAGCCTTATGATATAAAGAGAGAGAGCTAGCAGATGTTGACAACGTGCCTTTGCCAGTTGACAGAGGTGTTGCCAGATGGATCAACCTTTCTTGAGTGAAGGTAACCTGTGTTGGTGCCTTAATTTGGACATTTTCATGGCCTTAGAACTGTAAACTTGCAACTTAATTCCATTTTTAAAAGTCATTCTTTTACTGGCATTCCAGTTGCTTTAACTAATAGATTTTGTTACCAGAGAAGTGGGGTGATGGTGCAGTTTGTAAATACCAACATGTTTGAATGTCTTTTTAAAATGGATAAAGGGAAGGCTATGGAATAGTTTCAAGGATCTTGATGGAGAAGGCCTAGAATGCTTTGAAGAGACTGCTGGTAGAAATGTGAACTCTAAGGATACTTCTTATATGGCCCTAGACTGAAATGAAGCATGTATTATTTTAAAATGTAAGGAAGGTGATCTTTGTTTTACAGTAGTAAAGATTCTGGCAAAACTGACTACTGGTTTTTGGCAGAAGGCAGATTTTTAAAGCCACAGACTTGAGTATTTAGTAGAAGAGACTTCCAAATTAAATGTGGAAAGTGCAGACTTACAGCTTATACTGAAATGTGATAGGAAAGAAATAAGCTGAAAAATGAAAACTTGAGTATCAAAGAACAAGAAACTGATGGCCTGGAAAATTTTGGGTGTCCAGAAAGGGAGATCACAGAGAAGAGGGCCCCATATGTGGATTTAACTATATATGGGACAAGTCAGCCATTTCAGAAAAAGCTAGGATTGGAGATGGAGTTATCTAGGAAGAATTTGTGGAAAATCCTATTGTCAGATGGTTATGATGCCTGCCTATTGCAAACAGACCCAACAAGTGTGTTGTGGGATCTGTATAAATGGCACCACTGCCAGTCTGGACTAAAAGGTTAAGGGACAGATTGGAGGAAAAATAACTGCAAAGGCAGAATGATGGAAGCTAAAGTTTGATGCTAATAAACCTCAGATCAAGAGAGCAGACTCATCCATGCCCTTGGAGATTGTGAGTTTTCGCCTAAAGCAGAAGGCTGGCCTCCCACTTTGTTCAGGAAAAGTTGTGCCATCTCAGGCTTTGGAGAGGTGGGGCATATTCCTTGGGGATTGGGAAGAGCCTGGCTTCCAACCCATAGTTCTGGAGGAGTTGAGCATAAGTCCCAGTGCTGAGAGAGCGCCCAGGCTCTGCCTCCATAATTGTAGAGGGTGGAGCATAGAAAAAGGTGGTCTCACCAGTGTCCCACCAGGTTGCATTTGGAGAGTACCAAGGCCACTGCACAAGCCCTTGGAAAGTGTGGGGCTACTGCTTTCCAAAGCTCTGGAAATAAATGACTTTCATACTTGGAGATCTAATGTAGTTTTCTTACAGATTTTTAGAACTGTTTGGGTCAGGTGAGCCCTGTTTTCCTACCAATTTCTTCCTACTGAAATGGGACTATGTATCCAATGAGTGTCCCTCCTTTATACATTGGCAGCAGGTAATTTCTTCTGAGTTTTACCAGAACAGAGCCAGAGGAGAATTGTGCCTTAGGACAGACCATGTCTATAACTTGATTTGATGACATTCTGTATTGTTTCTACATTGTATTGTATTTATATAATTACTGAAGTGGTTTAAAGGCTTTCAGATACTGTGATGGAATGACTGCATTTTGTACATGGAAAGAACAGAATCCAGAGTGTGGAATGTGTTGGCTTGAAATTGTCACCCCAGAGAAGCCATGTTTTTTAATCCTCATTCCATATTGCTGGGCAGTGTCCTTTTCTATTGTTTCTATGGAGATGTGACCCACACAGTTGTGGGGGGTAACTTTTGGTAAGGTGGTTTCCATGGAGATGTGTCTCCACCCATTCAAGGTGGGTTGCTTACCAGAGTCCTTTAAGAGAATATCATTCTGGAAAAAGCTTTAGTGTTCAGAGAGCCCACATACTCAGAGATCTTTGGAGATGCTGAAGGAAAAAGACTCAGGGATGTTTTATGAAATGAGGAGAGAGAGTTAGCAGACATTGCCATGTGTCTTCCCAGCTGAGAGAGGAGTCTTAAAGCAAGAGACCCTAGCAGATACGGCCACATGCCTTCCCCATTGACAGAGGTATTCTGGATGGTATCAGCCTTTCTTGAGTAAAGGAAACCTGTTGTTAGTGCCTTAATTTGTATATTTTATGGCCTTAGAACTGCAAAATTGCAACTTAATAAATTCCTTTTTTAAAAGCTGTTCCATTACTGCTATACTGAAATCTGGTAGTTTTAGCAATCTAAAACAGAAGGACATCTGTGGATTTAATTCTTGAGAATTTACTCATTTTTATCTCTTACTATGGTAACTGAATTAATCCATCCCCAGGATGTAAAAAATAAGTTAATTATAATTACAAAGCAAAGGAAATTTTACTTTGAGAGACTGAACCCACTTCCTATTCCCAAAGGGCTTTCCATCAAGGGATTTGAGAATAACAGATAAGACTTAAAACTATTGAAAAGTGATAGAAATGTAGTTTTTAGTATGCAGTTGCTCTTCACAACTGAAACATTCACCTCATTTACCTTCATGATCTAAAGTCACCAGGCACTAAAATGAGCTAGAGTACTGTGGTAGACTGAATTATGTACTCCATTTTAGATATTTTCTTAATTCTAATGTGGGTCCCTATGGATCTAAACCATTTTAAATAGGCCCTTTAAAGATATTGTGTTTTAGTGAAGTTGTGACCAAATGAAGCAGAATGGACTTTCATCTAGATTACTGGAGGCCTTTAAAAGAGAAGAAACTTGAAGATATAGCCAAAGAGATGATGCCACAGGGAGAAGCAGTAAGCCAGTTGGGATGCAAAACAGAAAGGATAGGACATCGCCAAGTGGTGTGAGGCACAGAGGTAAGCCATGAAACTTCAAGGACTGGAGCAAGCTAAGTTAGCACCAGCTACTACAGACCCCAGGAGGAAGCGAGCTTCCTAGCCTTCAAAACCATGACATGATAAGTTTCCATTGTTTAAGCCAACTTCTAAGTAACTGGAAGAAGATTCAGAGATCTTGTAGAGATACAGGGTAAACTCTTGGACAGTTAGTTTGTGAGAGTTAACCAGGGAAGCAAAAGGCCGAGAATGACTTTCCTGAGGTTAAAACAAATTTAAAACTCTGACGTCAGGAATTTTTTTTCTAGGGAGCTAAATTTAATTGGGTTACTCCGTAGAGTAATTTATGCATCAGGGCACTGTTGGTAATAACAAACGTGTTAGCCTGGCATTAGTGGTGAGTATGGTCAGATAAGTGATATTTGCCTCAATCTGTCATACCAGGGTGATTGTGGGATCATCCAGAGCTGTGCCTCCCTGAAATGAAGAAGAGAAGCTTGCCACTGTGGTTGGGCAGGAATAGAATTCACTAATATCACCCATCTGGTAATTTAATGGTCACACAGCAAAATAAAATATGATAAGCCTATAAAAACAAAGAACAATGGGCTACTAAGGTTTATATTCTGAATGTGCAGCAGTGAAAGGAGGTTTCATCTTTGCACACTGATACTACACAAAGGGAAAAGACTGATAACAACTACCTGTCTGAGATTACCCTCCCACCATCTGAGGAATGATTCCAAATTTTCAGTATTTGAAGGACAGGAATTTTAAAAGATAAAAAGATAAAAATCATTAGTCAATACCTGTATTGACTATTTCAATACCTGTATTGAAAAGAAACAACAGGAAAGATGTTTGAAGGGATTCAAAAAGCTGATGTTTAACTATTGTTTTCCTGGAAGCTATCTTCCAAATACTCAGCCAAACAACAAAACCACATTAAGCACAGAGGAATTAATGTTCTATTGATGGTGGATGTGCTAGTTTGAAATGATATATGTACCCTAGAAAAGCCATGTTTTAATCCTGACTCCATTTGTAAAGGTAGCCATTTCTTCTAATCCCTATTCAGCATTGTATGTTTGAAGCTGTAATTAGATTATCTCCCTGGAGATGTGATGTAATCGAGAGTGGTTGTTAGGCTGGATTAGGTGATGACATGTCTCCAGCCATTGGAGTGGGTCTGGATTAGTTTCTGAAGTCCTATAAAAGAGGAAACATTTTGGAGAATGAGAGATTCAGAGAGAGCAGAGCAGAACGACATAGCCACAAGAAGCAGAGTCCACCATCCAGTGACCTTTGGAGATGAAGAAGGAAAATGTCTCCTGGGGAGCTTCATGAAACAGGAAGCCAGGAGAAGCTAGCAGATGACACTGTGTTTGCTATGGGCCCTTTCATATGAGAGAGGAACCCTGAACGTGTTCACCATGTGCCTTTCCAGATGAGAGAGAAACCATGACTCTGTTCACCATGTGCCTTCTCACTTGAAAGAGAAACCCTGAACTTCATCAGCCTTCTTGAACCAAGGTATCTCTCCCTAGATGCCTGTGAGTGAACATTTCTGTAGTCTTGTTGTAATTGGGACATTTTCTCAGTCTTAGAACTGTTAACTAGCAACACATTAAATTCCCCTTTTAAAAAGCCATTCCATTTCTGGTACATTGCATTCTGCAAGCTAGCAGACTAGAACAGTGGGTTATATAATTCTTTTGATGAAGTATTACTAGATAAAACATATTATTCAACACAGCAAGTAAAACTGGACCAAAAATTTGAAGAAGATGGAAATCCAAAAACATTAACCAGTATTCCAGATTGCTTATGCCCTTAGGGTGTTATTTTAGTAAGGTAGCTGAGAATCAGAGCAACGTTTTGTCAATATCAATTCAGAAGGAAGATAAATATCAAAGTTTGCTAACAAGAGCAGGGAATCTGGTAATACATCCACTGCTTTTGGTTGGGAACCAAGCAGATGGCTTTCTTGGAATAATTCTCAACCAAATATAAAATACTCCATTTTTATTTTGGATTAAGGTATGCTTATATTATTGATGTACACAGGGCCTGGCAAAAGCAAACAAAAGACCTCTTTGAAGGACATCTACATCATCCTAGTTCTCATATTATTTTTTACAATTTTAAAATCTAATGTTCAAATTCATTTTAATAAAAAGAGACCAAATAAACAAGGAGACATGACAATCTGAATGAGAGGCAGCAGCAACAGGCCTTAAGGCACACTAGATATTGAACATAACACCTATGCTTCTTACATTCAATAATTTAAGTGATACTAAAATTTTCAGAGTAAACTAGAAATCTTAAAAAGTGAGTAACAAAAAAAATAACACAAAGGAAATGCTAAAACACAATAAAACATTTGAAAAATGAACTAAATGAATAGGAAAAACACATTAGGCAAAGAGGCAGACTTTATAATCTTATAATAAGATCAGGGCTGAAAAATATCTAAAATGAAACCTGACGAGACAAATGAAGGAACTTATGGAAGAGATAGTAACATGGCAGAGGGTAGGGTGAGAAGTCATAACATATATTTATTTGAGAGTGTCAGTAGATAACTACAGATAGAATAGAATAGAAGCAATATTTGAAGAGATGGTGTCTGTCTGGCCCAAAGTTAATTAAATACATAGACTCAAGAAACCCTAGAAAACTCAAAAGGAAAAAACTCAAAAGAAATATACCTTGACATGTTTTTTACAACTTCAGAAAAACTTAAAAGAAGCTATAAAGCAGAAATACAACTTTTAAATTAATAATAAATGAAAAACTGACATCTGTCACCAACAATGGAACACAGAAGGTAATGATATAGCTTTATAATAAAATTTAAAAATAGCCATCAACACAGATTTCTGTATAGAGAATAAAGTCCTTAAAGGTGAGGTTAAGTAAAAACATTTTCAAACAAATAAAAACCAATAACAAATTTAAAAGTTTTCTAGCAGCAAATTAATTCTAAAAAAATGTGAAGAAATGCTACTTAGACAAAATAAAAACTATCCCAGAAAGAATTTGAAACAATCAGGTAGGATTTTAAAACAATGAAAATTGTTAATTTAATGCATAAATCCAAATGAATATTGAATGTATAAAATAAAAATATTTCACAGCAATAACATCAATAAAATGTTTTAAAATTCCATAAAATAATAAATGCCATAAGATAGATAAATAAAGCTGAAGTACTTAAAAATACATTATCTAGGAGGGTGATAAAAGGACTAACTTTACATTTGATAAGACAGCAAAAATGTTGTCATTTCTCATGTAACCAATAAGAATAATAAAACAATGGAGCTCTTCAAAATTAACAGATAAGAAAATTTGACCAAAAATTATCCATTGAAAAGAGGCATTCAGGAGAAAAATTAAAAAGAACATAGAAGATGGTGTAAAAATAGAGGTCACATATAAGAAAGAAAGTGCAACTCTAAAAGGATTTATATTAAATATAAATATCCCACTTACATAGTCAATATTATCCGGTGGATTTATAAGGAAAACCTTCTTCTTCCTTTGAACTTTTAAGAAATCCACCTTAGACAAAAAACTTCAAGGTATATATTAGATATTCTAACATGTTCCAATATGTCCATACTGTTCCCATATGCTATGGGAACAGGTAAAACAGTAAATTTTGTGTCATTACATTAAGAGTATATAAAATGACATTAAGGAAATGTCTAGAAATTGAGTCCTATTATAATGATAATACAGTTTAAATTTCCAGGAAATTTTAGAAATTTAAAACTTGTAAGCACCTAATAGTTATGGTTTTTGAAATAATAAAAGAACGACTATATGTAAGAAACAAACCCAAATCAGGATTGTGGATTTTTGTGTAACTGTCTCAGCAGTGGATAGAATAAGCAGAAAAATTATCAACAAAGCTAATAGAGTATTTTATCATTATGAATAATAAATTTTATTTAATCTTTTCTATACAGAACACTGCAAACAGCAGCAAAATACACAAAACCAAAATTAGGGACTCAAAAAGTCATTTGTGTACAATTACCCAAGGCAGCATTATTCACAATAGCCTACAGGCAGAAATAGCTTGAGTCCATCAAGATAAGTGGATACATACAAACATACAGTGCAATAATATTCAGTGATAAAATTGAACATAGTTCAGATATACTCATTTGGATTTATGCATTTGGATGAACCTTGAAGACATGTTGAGTGAAATAAAGTAAACACAATAGACTGATATTTTAAGATTCCACTTGTATGAAATAGCAAGAATATGAAAATTCACAGAAACAGAAAATAAATTACAGGTTACCAGCACTGAGGGCAGTGAGAATGTGGAGTTAATGTTTAATGGGTACAGAGTTTCTGTTTGGAATGATGGAAATGTTTTTGCCATAGATAGTGGTCAAGGTCATTGTCAATTAATCAAGACCTCCTTATTGTATGCTTGAAAGGGGTGAAAATGGAAAATTTTATATTGCATATATGTGTTATCATACACACAAAGATAAAAATACATCTCTTTCAGGCTCTTAAACTTGCAGAGGTGAAGGGGGAGAATGAGAAGGGTTAAGAGGCCAACACAGTCATAATGTCAAAGACTACAGCAGCTCTGATCAGGCAAGAAATAAGAAGGGGTCAGCTGTGCATGTGCTTGGAAGACGAGGCATAGAATTTGCTGGTGGGATGGAGATGAGCTGAAGAAAAAGAGAGAAATCAAGAAGCACAGAAAATTCTGTCCTGAACACCTGTCCAGATACATGGGAAGGGGAAAAAATGAGGGGGGGCAAGTTCAAGGTGAAGTCTAGCATTTGGTTTTGGCACATTAGGTGTCCATATGCAGGGTTTGTGGAAGCAGCTGTGTGAATATGGACTGCACAGAAAATATGTTGAGGGGTAGCTGCAGCTCCTTGTAAGTAAGTTCCCCCTAACAAATGCTAAAGGAGAGATTGTCCTGGGGCTTAGTGCCTTTCCTCAGAATCTCAACAAGCACCAGCTGCCCTGTCTGTTGCTATGAGGACATTTCACAGACTTTAATCATGATCACATTGGCTGCATCAAGAGCTGATTTCATTTGTAATCAGTAAGGGTAGAGTCTTCTGCAGTGAGTGATGTTTAATCTAAACACCAGAAGGCTTTTAAGGAGGATTCAGAAGAGACAGTCACTCTTCCTGCTTCAGTCAGCCAGCCTCTCCCATGGAGTTTATCCGAATCCTTTATTGAAGTAATCAGCGTCACAGCTTGCCCTGCAGATTTTGGACTCTTCCATTTCCACAGTTGTCCAGCCAGCCTCTCCTATGAGTTTATTGAGGACCTCTCCCTTAGCATTTATTGAGGCCTATGGCTTGCTCTGCAGACCTTGTACTCTACATTCCCATGGTTACATGAGATGATTTTTAAAATGTGATAGCTACAGAGATCTCCTGCTGATTCTGTTTCTCTAGTGAACCCTAGCTAATACAGCCTGGTACCAGGAGAGGTTCTTAAGAAACAGAATCTTAAAAGTGAGTTTTTATGATTGGTTTTCTACTCTGATTGGACTCAAAAACACTAAGAACTCTGTTTCCCATAATCAGAATGACACTGCCAGTGCATGGGGTGAGTTGGATTTTTCTAATGCCAGGCTCTGGGGGACAATATTTTTGACACTTTATGGAGTTTAGTGGAAACAGGAGGTATAGAGATGTTGGTTGTTTGTTGTTAGATATGCTGTCTACATTGATGAGGGAAAGGGATGAGGTGAAGACTTCAGATGAGAAGCGTATGTACTGTAAGACAGATGTAAACATTTCTATGAGTGCCCTGAATGAAATCTTTTTTTTTTACATGGGCAGGCACCGGAAATCGAACCCAGGTCCTCTGGCATGGCAGGCAAACATTCTTGCCTGCTGAGACACTGTGGCCCACCCCGTGAAGGAAAATCTTATTTCCTATTGCTGCAGATTTGAGATCTCTGAAAATATGACTCAGAATCTCATTTTTAGAGTATCAACTTTACAACATAAACTGAAATCTCAAACTTGCATGCAACTAGTTGAATGAACTTTAAGGGGTGGATGTTGAATGAAATGCCAGGAACAAAAAGACAAATATCATCATGCTCCAATCATACGGACTAACTACAATATAAAAATTCAGTGAACTAAAGTCTAGAGCATGGGTTATCAGGTTGGGGCCTATTATAAAGGGTCCTAGATTATAAACTCTTACATTAGTCATGTACATTCATGGGGTGTAACTGTTAATTTTAAATTCTGAAATACTGAGCTGTTTATATATAATATATTCTTTCCCAGAAACTTCAGGTATTTATATGACACCTGAGACTCATAGTTAAGGCTCTGAAGCTATGAAAGTGAGCAGTAAACCATACAGAAACTATTTTAAAAGTTGGAAAAGTAATCAGACATCAAGTAGAGATATGAATGAAGCTGATCTGGATAAGACTAAGGTATATTAATAAGACTGGGTAAAGGATGACATCATCCATATTTTAAGACTTCAACTTCTGGGTGAAACTAAAGGGAGAGATATTTATTTGGTGCAAAATTTATATTTTGGGTAGTGCATGTCCTAATTTGTATGGCCAGTTTAGTTGAACACCATAAGTACATGCAATCTTGAATAGTGCATGAGATTTTGTTGGTTTGTCCAGGCTACTTTGATGCCCTGATTAATCCAAGACTAATTTGGGTAGTGAATAAAGGAGTATTTGCAAAGTCTCCTCCGGGTAATGGGGACAAAGGAGGAAATATCCAACTTCTCCATTTGGAGAACTTCTTGCAAGCAGTAGGGACAACCAGATCAATAGACTGCCTCCTCAATCTTGGGGTTCACCTGAATGAAACTTCTTCCTGCAAAGTATAGGCTAAGCCTACTTAAAATTAGACCTAAGATTGCCCCCAGAGAACCTCTTGTTGCTCAGATGTGGCCTCTGTCTCTAAGCCAACTCAGCAGGTGAACTCACTGCCGTCCCTTCCATGTGGGATATGAGTTCCAGGCATTTAAATCTCCCTGGCAATATAAAACAGAAAGCCTGGGATAAGCCTGGCATCAAGAAATTGAGAAAGACTTCCTGACCAAAAGGGGAAAAACAGAAATGAGACACAAACTTTTAGTAGCTGAGTAATTTCAAACATTTGAGAGGTTATCCTGGAGGTTATTTGTGGGTGTTACATAGATATCCCTCTTTTTAGTTTATGCTGTGATGGAGTGATTCGAGGGAAGTACCTAAAACTGTTGAGTTCTGTTCCATTAGCCTACGTACTGCAAGACAATTGTATAAAGGTATAACATTTACAGTACAACTTTGTGACTGTGAAAACTGTGTGCCAGGTGCTCCTTATTTCTAGGGTATGGGCAAAGGAGTAAAAAATATGGATAAAGAATAAATAAATAATAAGGAGGGCAAAGGAAAAGATAATTTGGTATATGGAAGCATTAGTGGTCAATGAGAGGAAGGGTTAAGGTTTATAGTATATACGATTTTTCTTTTTCTTTCTGGAGTGATGCAAATGTTCTAAAAAAAAGGATCATGATTATGAATTCACAACTATGTGATGATTATTGTGAACCACTGATTGTACACTATGCATGTATAATATATGTGTGTGAAGATTTTTCAATTAAAAAAAGTTTACCACAGGGGAAACCCCTGATACTGTTTCAAACATTAAGGACACCTAAAGCAATAGGCCAAGACCTTGGTCTTGAGGCTTGTTCCTGTGATACTTACGTAGGTAGCAGAGAGGATTAGCTTATCTCTAGGAATGACTGAGAGTTACTTCAGGAGGACCTCTTTTGTTGCTCAGATGTGGGCTTGCTCTAAGCCCAACACTGCAAGTGAAGTCATTGCCCTCCTGACTCTCTGGGACATGACCTCAGGGGTGAAGTCTACCTGCCAGTGTGGAAGTGACTCCCAGGGATGAGCCCTGGCCCTGTGGGGATGAACAATGTCTATCCTGGCTGAAACAGGGAAAAGAAGTCTATCGAGTAAGGTATCAGTGGCTGAAAGAGTTCAAATAGAATTAAGAAAGCACTCAGAAGGACACTCTTAGGCAAGTTTCTGTTAGACACTGCTACCTAACATAACTTGTTAAACTCCAACCAAAATCATTCCTACCAATCCTAAAGAACACTCAGGGCTTTATATAAGATTCTACAAAGGTTCCATGCCCTAGGGTAACTTTCCAGAAATCTAAAAGGCCCAAATGGGTCCCTGGACCAGTCAAGCCCTGAAATGCAGAGGGGGGTCAGCCTCCCCAGGACATCAACTAGTTCATCCCCATCCCATATTATCAACAGCCCCCCTCCCAACATGGAACATTTAGAATGGGAAAAGCCCAAATTCCCTTAAAGAGTGGTAGAAAGATCAAAGGTGATGGTGGAGTTATACAGAGAAGGTAGGATTTGACAAACAAGTACAATTGCTGAATCATTATATTGCTATTTCTTTTAGTCTGCAGTATCTTAGAACAGCTAGAAGGAAAAAACCTAAACTTGTGAAGCTGAAACCCATACCAAACTCTGAAATCTGTTCTACAACTAATTGCTTTGATGTACTTTGAAATTTATTGCTCTTTTGTATATGTTTTCACATAAAAAAGGAAGAGTATAACAGAGAAGGTAGGATTTAACAAATAAGTATGACTGCTGAATTGTTATATTGATATTTCCAGTGACTTGAAATCACTTGAAGAAAAAATGAAAAATTATAGAACTGTAACCCATACCAAATTTTAAAGTCTGTTTTATAACTACTAGTCAAAATGTACTTGGAAATGTATTGCTTTTTTGTACATATGCTATATTTCACAATAAAAAATGTGAAAAAAAGAAGAAAGCAGGAGTAATTATACTAATATCAGACAAAATAGACTTTAAATGTACATGTTTCATAAGAGACAAGGAAGGACAATACATATTAATAAAAGGGACAATTCACCAGGAAGAATTACCAATCACTAATGTTTATATCCTTAATCAAGTGTCTCTTAAGAACGTGAGGCCAACACTGGGAAAATTGAAGTGAGCAATAGACATTTCAACAATGATAGTGGAAGACTTCAATATACCACTTTCCTCTATAGATAGAACACTTAGAGGATCAATAAGGAAACAGAAAACCTAAACCATGTGATAAATGAATTAATCCTAACAGACATATAAAGGTTGTTACACCCCAAATACCAGTCTATACATCCTTCTCTACTGCTCTTGGAACCTTCTATAGAATAGATCATATGCTTTGACACAAAATAGGTCTTAATAAATTTGAAAAGATTGAAATTATTTAAAGTACCTACTCTGACCATGATGGAATGAAGCTGGAAATCAATAACCAGCAGTGAACCAGAACTTTCACAAATATTTGGAGATTACATAATGCTCTTAAATAATCAATAGGTCAAAGAAGAAATTGCAAGACAAACTGGTAACAATCGTGGGAAAGATGAACATGAGTATATAAGAACATCAGGACTCATGGGATGCATCAGAGGCAGTGCTGAGAGGGAAATTCATTGCTCTGGAATGTCTATTTTTAAAAATAAGAAAGAAAAAATGGAGGACTCAACTGCTCACGTGGAGGAACTAGAGACAGAACAGCAAGCTAAACTGTAGGCAAACAGAAGAAAGAAAAAAACTTAAGCAGAAATGAATCAATTGGAGAACACATGCAAAAAAAATATTGAAAGGATCAATAAAGCAAAAGTCAGTTCTTTGAGAAAATCACAAAACGGATGCACCCCTAGTAAGCTGACAATGAAAATAGAGAGAGGATGCAAATAAAAAAATTAAATGAGAGGCAGATCATTACCATATTCTCTGAAGAAATAAAATATTTTTTAAGAGGAAACTATGAACTATATGCCAAGAAATGAGATGACTTAAGTGAGATGGGCAAATTCTAGAAACACATGATCAACCTACACTGACTTGAGAGGAAACAGCAGGTTTCAACAAGCCAATCATAAGAGATTCAATCTGTCATCAAAACTCTTCCCACAGGACAGTGTGATGATGGCTAATGGCAGAATTCTTGCCTGCCATGCCAGAGACCTGGGATTGATTACCAATGCCTGCCCATGCAAAAAAAAACAAAACAAAACTTCAACAAAGAAAATACCACAGCCAGATGGCTTCACAGGGAAATTTTAACAAACATTCCAAATTTTTTTCAAACATTCCAAACATTCCAAATTTTTATTCAATAATTGAAGAAATCCAATGATTTATTATTATTAAATAAACTTGATAATTAAATAAACTTTTATTCAAACATACCAAATTTTTATCAAAAATTCCAAAAAGAATTAACACCAATCCTGCTCAAACTATTCCCTAATAAATAAGGGAAAAAAGAACACTTCATAAGTCATTTTACAAAGCTAAAATCACTCTAATACCAAAACCAGGTAACAACCCTACCAGAAAGGAAAACTACAGATGAATTTCCCTAATGAATATAGACGTAAGAAGTCTCAACAAAATATTACAAATCAAATCCAATGACATATTAAAAGAATTAGACACCACTATGAAGTGGGCTTCATACGAGGCATGCAAGGGTGGTCAGTCAACAGAAGAGAATCAATCCATTTAATACAACACATTAACAAATTAAAATGTAAAAATCACATGATCATCTCAATTGATGCTGAGAAAGCATTAATCAAAATTCAGCATCCTTTTCTGACAAAAACTTCAAAACATCAAACAATATGAATTGAAGTAAACTGCCTTAGTGTGATAAAGGGCACATATTAAAAACCGACAGCCAGCACCATACTTAAGGGTAAGAGACTGAAATCTTAACCCCTATGACCAGGAATGAGAAAATTCCCATTGTAACCATTGCTCAACATTGTGCTAGAACTTTTAGCTAGAGCAATCAGGCAAGAAAAGGAAATAAATGTTTCCATTTCCAAATGAGAGAGGAAGTAAAACTTACATTATTTGTAGAAAACATGGTCTTATACTCGGAAAATCCTGAGAAACATATGGCAAAGCTAGATGAGATGACAAACAAATTCAGCAAAGTGACAGGATACAAGATTAGAATGCAAAAATAAGTAAGGTTTCTGAACACTAATTAAAGAGACAAGAAGTTCCATTCAAAATAGCAACTAACAGAATTGTCTAGGAACAAATGTATTCAGGGATTTAAAGGACTTGCACACAGAAAAATACAAAACATTGCTCAAAGAAATCAAAGATCTAAATAGGTGAAAATAAATCCCCTGATCATGGATGGGAAGGTAACATGTCATTAAATAGACAAACTGACAAACTAAAGATTGTGTAACAATCTTCACAAACTGATCTACATAGTCAATGCAATATCAACCAATATTCCAAAAGCCCACTTTGAGGACTTGATAAAGCTAGTCATTAAATTAAGAAATTAATGGACCAAGCCCTTGATCTTGAAGCCTGCTCTTATGGAGTTTAAGTATGTGGCAGTGAAGCTTATCCAACCTATAGATATGCCTAAGAGTTACTTCTGAAGGACCACTTTTGTTACTCAGATGTGGCCTCTCTTTCTAAGTCCAACTCTGAGAGTCAAATCATTGCCCTACCCACTGTATGTGGGACATGACATCCAGGGGTAAAATTCTCCCTGGCAGCATGAGATATGACTCCCAGGGATGAATCTGGCCCTGGCATCGCAGGATCAACAATGCCATTCTGACCAAAAGTCATTAGAAGTGTTACAAATATGGTGTCAGTGGTTGAGAGAGTTTAAAGAGTCAGGAGGCTACTCTGAAGTCACTCTCATGCAAGCTTCAGTTAAACACTGCTACCTACCATAGCTAGCCAAACCCCAACCCAAACTATTCCCACCAATCCTAAATTGCACTTAGAGTTTATATAAGATTCTACAAAGGTTCTATATGTTCAGATAACTTTCTAGAAACATACAACCCCCAGATGGGTTCTAGGGGTCAGATAAGTCTTGAAATGCAGAGGGGCCAGCCTCTCCAGAACATCAACTAGTTCCATCTCCCTACCCCATATTATCAACATCCCCTTCCAACATGAAATTTTAGAATGGCCATATCCTAGATATTCCTAAAGAATGGGAGAAAGATCAAAGTTGAAGGTGGAGTTAGACAGTGAAGACAGGGTTCAAGAAATGAGTATGACTGCTGAAATATTATATTGATATTTCTTTTAGTCTCCAATATCATAGAGCAACTAGAAGTAAAAACCTAAAGTTGTGGAATTGTAACCCATACCAAACACTGAATTTGTTCTACAACTAATTGCTGCAATGTGCCATGAAATGTATTGCTTTTTTGTATACATGTTACTTTTCACACACACACAAACCTTCTAGTCTCCAGTGTGTTTAGAAGCTAGAAGAAAAAATCTGAAATAGTGTATTGATAACACATAATAAACTCTGAAATCTGTTCTGTAACTACTTTTGCAGTGTACTTTCAAAGTAATTGCTTTTTCTCTCTTTTCTTTGTATATATGTTATATTTAACAATAAAAAATGTTAAGAATTTATTTGGTAGGGAAAGTTACCTCAAAAACCCCAAAAATATCCTAATGATGAATAGCAACTAGGGAAGAATTCAACTTTCTTACTTTAAATCTTATTATAAATCCACAATGATACTGGCACAAAGATAGACACACTGATGAATGGAATCAAATTGAGAATGCAGAAATATACCACCAAACCTATGGTGATTTATATTCAACAAAGGCCTAAAATCCACTGAACTGCGACAGAAAAGTCTTTTCAATAATTGTGTATGGAAGACCTAGATATCAATAGTGAAAAGAATAAAGCAGGACCCCTACCTTATACCCTACTCAAAAACTAACTCAAAGAGGGTGAAGCATGTAAATACAAGAGCCAGCAACATGAAATTCCTCAAAGCAAATATTCCCAATGTCTGGGAATGTACATGGGTGGTAAAAGCAGGTCCTTGTTCTGGGTTCCATTGCTTCCATCTTCTGATGCCAGTGCTTTCTTCTATAAGTGATCATGGGCCTTCACTTATCTCCTCCAGGACAAAACACTGGATCTGACTTACTTAGCATCTAATGGGAAGGCACAAGGCAATGTCTGCTGGGCTGCCCATCACCAAATGTCCATATCTAGGACTGTTTTCTCTGTCAGCACCCCAAACATCTCCAAATATCTGTATCTCTGCTGGCTCTGAATCAACTGCTTCTCCAAGGGCTTCTGCATTTCCAAACACCTATATGTATGTCCACATCTAGGTTTCTCCAAATGTTTCCCATTTTAAAGGACTCCAGTAAACTAATCAAGAGCCATCTTAAATGGGAAGTCAGATTTCCATCTAATCGAAAGTTCACACCCACAACTGGGTGTCTCACATCTCCATGGAAACAATCCAATCAAAGTTTCCACTCCACAATATTGAATCAGGACTAACAGAAACATGGCTGCCCTCTTAGGACTGAATCAGGAAAAGGGGCATGGCTTTTCTAGGGGAACATAACAGCTTTAAACTGGCACACATGCTATGGGCTATATATAACAGGAAGACCAGTACCACAGCAATGCTAGGGTTAAATAACTAGGGGGAAGGGATAAGAGTTAAGGGAAGTTTGAGAATTTCTTTGTTGAGTGTGTTATGTTTCTCTTTGGAGCAATGAAAAATGTCAAAATTGAGAGTGATGGTGATTGTACAATAAGTGAAGATGCTGTGAGACACGGACTGTTCAATTTGGACATTATCCATGATGACCAATGGATGGAGGTGGCTGAAGTGTACAGTGACTGAAAAGCAGAAAGGCAAACTGCTGTGTATACATATGATGAAATACCGTGTGGCTACAGAAAGTAATGAAGTCATGAGTCATGAATGATAGTGAATGAACCTTGAGCAAATTATGTTATGCAAAATAAGCCAGGAGCAAATGCACAAATATTGTATGGTCTCTTTTAGAGAATACTTTCAAGAAAATTGGGGCCAGGACTGTAATTTTCTTACAGTAGTCACATTTACTCCTGAGTTTTCAGTGTTATTTATAGATTCTAAGATGCTGTGCTATGTGTGGATAACCTGGTAATTCCCAGGAACTTTGGGCACCTGGGTGACACCTAAGATACAAACTTGGAGTTCTTCTAGATGTTCTTCTAAAACACTGGGTCTGCTCCTCCATGCCCTGCTTGAGCACAAGCATCTTGACAAGGCCAGGATCACTATTTTCCTCTGAACTGATGCTATCTACTTCATGACAGTATCAGTAAGCAGGGTCCCTGCCTCTTCCAGACATCTCTGACTCTCCTTTAGCACTCCAACCCACCTTCCTCTCAGGCCCTGGGGTAAGGCCACTACAATGAACTTATCTTCATGCAGACCTTTGGAGCCATGCATTTTCAGTACCTTCTTCCTCGCAGAGCCCTTCTACCTCCCTGAATTAAGAAGGGAAAGAAGAAAAAAAGGGGCTATTTCACATTCAGTTTAAGTTTTTATAAATTATCTTGCACACATTTTCAAATTCCATGCCAAAAACAAAATTCCATTGGTTCTCTTAAAAGTTGCAATATGAAAGCAAAGTTCTTATTTTCTCATAACCTACAGGAAACAATGCAAAGAGCAGAGGGGGGAGGAATAACTCCCATCCATTCCTCCTGTCTCCACCCTCACACCTCCCCTTGGAAGTCCCTGTAAGTATTAGTCCCTCACACCTCCACAATAAGCATCCTTCACATTCTCACAAGTAATGGCTTTTTGTTTATTGTCAACTGCAAAATTATAGTCAAAGTTGAAACCCAAGTCAACATACAAAAAACAAACTGAAACTGAAAGGAAACTTGTTTTTCATATATAATGACATCACAGAGACTTTTCAAAGATTTTACCTATACTAGCTTATCACAGTATAGAAAGGACCTTTAGTGAGGGAGACACACCTTGAGGAGTTGCTAAAATTGCATCTCTCTCTTTGATATCATATTGTATATGTGATGTTTTGCTTGCTTATCATCTGTGTCCTCGGCATAACTAAAAGTCCAAGAGGACAAAAACTTGTCTATTCTGTTTACTAGTGTATGTCTGGAACACACCTGTGCATAGCACCAACAAAGTACCTCAAAATTATTTTTGAACAAAATAATTACCATTTTTGGGATTCTTTGCACAACGTCTTTATTTCACCTGTGAAAACAGGAGAAAATAAATTGACACTATTCCACATACAATTTAAAAACAACAAAGAATTTGATAATAAAAAAAAAGATTTACTCTGTACAAATCAAACGTGCTATCCTTAACTTTTCTTTGGAAAGACAGCTTTGTTTCTGCCACTCACACTGCAGAATGTGTGACTACTGAGAAGCACTTGGTCTGCCTGAGTTTTAATACACCAAGTCATTCAACCAAAAATTTTTCATTTTCCATCTCAAGCATTAAAGTACATAAGTTTGCTAATTGAGACACACTAAAGTTCTGAAATCAGTATAATATGTACATTTTCTTGTCTTAATTTTGAAACAGAAGTGAACCAGGGTACCAATTTTAGCTTTTGCACAAGAAACGACCAAAAAACCTATTTCATTGCAAATTCCGTATTTATTTTATTATCTCGTGTGCCCAGTTCTAATCCTGCTCACAGCGCTTTTTTTTTTTTTTTCGGATTTTGCTGGGACACAGCACTGCCGGGATTGCAGTCGCCGCAGCTGCCACTGCCCTTGTGGCTAAGCGGTCCACTGTGCAGCCCGCGGGGTCCCGCGCCTTATGCTGCACCATTTCTGCCACAGGAGGGCGTGCGGCCGCTCTCCCAAGCAGGCTGTGGCACAGGTTCTGCTGGCCTCAGCCATCTAGGCAGCCTGCGCGCGCAGGTCCAGCTCTGGCCTGCAGCAGGGGGCGGGGCGCGCGGCTGGCGGCTTCTCGAAGGAGGTGGACTCCGGGCGAGAGGGAGGGCTCGCGCTGCGTGTGGCCGCGCGGTCGGGTCAGGGAGGGCGGCAGGCCTTGGTGCTGCCACGTGGTGCCGATGACAGCGTTGAGGACCCGCAGGACCGCGCCTATGCGGCAGTGCGGCCGCCACTACTGTCCTGGTAGCTGGAGTGCGGCCAGCCGGAAACCTCTGAGAAGACTTCCGGGTGTGGGTCACCAAACACTGCAGTGGGGGGGACAACCAGGAACGGGCTGCCGTGGAGTTGGAGGAGGCGCCGGCACCGCGAGGTGCAGGAGAAACACTCCATTTTAGGGCAGTTGGTGGAGACGGCGAGGACACAGAAGGAGCCGGCTGTGAAGGAAGATCGCGCCCAGCCGCAGGGGCTGCGCCTGCAACTCCTAAACCCGAGCCCAGCGGGCCTCACCGGGGGGGCCGGGCGGGTCTCTCAGCGGAGCCCCGCAGCCAGGAGTGAGAACGCCAAGGGGAGCGTGGGACCCGAGTGGGGCCATCCCAGGCTAACTCTACTTCAGCTCCGCCCGGGCGGGGTCCCGACAGCAGGTACCAGGCTCGAGACAGCAGGGCCGGCGTGGCCACATCCGCCTCCGGGGTCTGCTTCCCCCAGTCCAGGCGGATCCTCCTCTTAGAGTCCACGGCTCCCGCCACGGGGGCGGAGGGGGACAGGCTTCTTGGCCCGGGCCGCGTGGTCCCTGCCGCCCAGCACGGGGAGTCTGACCTGCTCGGTGTCCAGCCTGGGCCGGATACGCCCCCCCCCCCCTTACACAACCTGATGCCCCTGGCTTTCGCCAAGAACCCCATGTTGGTGCCATGCCCGGTGAGGACACCCACTTCATAGAGCGCCGCAGTCCCGACACGCCCAGCACCCACCATCCACCGCCAGGAAAGCTGGGGTTACCGGCGCGCGCCACCGAGCCCGGAGTCCGGTGGGTTGCAGTCGGGGTTCGCGTTGCAGGGCGCGCTGCACAGGGGCGGAGAGAAAAGGGACGGGAGTGGGGTGCCGCTTTCACAACCGCCGCCCGCGGCCGCACGGGGGACTGAGTTTAAATCCCAGAGGCAGCGAAGGCGATTACACCGCTGTTCTCGGCGTGTGCGGCACAGCTCGGCGGCTCCGGGTGCCGCTCCCGTGCCCCGTGTGCCCAGCCAGGGCTCCAGTCCCGGGCCCTCTTGCAGCGTCTTCAAGGTTGGCAGCCAGCGGGGACCGAGGCCCGAGGATTCAGGCTGGGCGGAGGTGGTGCAGCAGGCCCCACATCAGGTCTGCTGCGGAACAGGCGCGGGTGGGAAACACGGCGCTTGAGTTGCGATAAGAAAGTGGACCGGTTTGTTCACTGTGACATTTTGGGGGGCAGGGGGGACACTTACCGGCTTGCAGGCTCACCTCTCTCCAGTCAGAGAGGCAGGGCTGGGGGTTCGCGAACGCTGCGAGGAAACTCCTGGCTGGCTCACTAAGACAGAAGCTGCCAGACTTCCCTTGTCACCAAAGTCCCTTTCCAGTGTCCATATCTCGGGTGAGAAGGAATTCAAGAATGAGAAAAGCAAGTGTAACCCAGTCAGAAAGAATTACTGACAGAAAAGAAAGTGCACATCAAGAATCCCCAGGGGGCACGTCCCAGGCACGGAAGTGCGCACGTAGTTTAGCCCAACGGTTTTCAACGGTTTAAAGAGAGAGAGGCGGAGTTTGAAATGCTGTTACACTGTGATTGGTTAGTGAGTATTCAAATTAAGGTGTGCAAGTGGGCAACTGTGATTGGCTGTGTATATATTCTTGTGATTGGTTGTCTATACATTCTTGTGATTGGTTAGTGAACATGCAAATTAAGTATTGTAAATAAACTATTGCAATAGGCTGCCTAGACATTCTAATTAAGGATTGTAAATGGGTAATTGTGATTGGCCCATGCTCTGTGGGTTGAGCAATGTATCCTGTTTTGCTCAAATGCTTTGGGTTCCTGGCTATTCTCACCCACCCTACCCCCTGTTCTGGGTCGGGAGGTGCCTGAGGCTCAGCAAGATGCTTTTCCTAAATCTAACCAGCTGCACTCTCAGGCTAGGCTACTGGGACTGTGTCACCAGCCACCGTTCCCTCCCCTCACACACAGAACTTGCATGTTGAACAAGCCCAGGCCTGACCTCCCACAAGGGCAGCCAGGTGGGGCTGGGGCACCAGGATACCGGGAAGCAGGCAGTGGAGACCTGCCCAGGGAGACAAGCTCGCAGGAGGCAGGCCTGCACACTGGCAGGGGCTCCACGCTCGAGTACCCTCACCATTATCACTCAGACACCACTGACAAAGCACACGTTCAAAAACACGGTTAAGAATTTCCAGGTGGTGACTACAATGCACTGAACACAACAAAGCAGGAACCTGCTCAGCATGGGCTCTGCCACATTCATGCAGCGCTCTGGAAGGGCCGGCCAGACGCCATGCAGACTAAAAGACAGCGATATAGAAGCCATTCTCATGAGTGACCTCTGCATCCAGAGCATGGAAAGTGGAGGAGGGGAAAAGGTATCGTGTCTCCAAAAGAAATTGACACAAAAGAGGCAAGTTCTTTGTAATTCTACACTTACAAAGTTTGGAAGAATCTTGGGGCAAGTGACATGATGGGGTATAGGCAGAATTTGACCTCAAGGATGTCCTCTCCACCCTGTCTACCCAGCTTCACGGCCTCCCATGGTGGGGTAACTGCTGACTCTTAGTGACTCAGCCCACCTCCCTGCAGCCTGGCTGAGGCCTGGGCTGCTTGCCCCAGCCTGTGGGGCTTGAAACCAGCTAGGATGGCCATTGGCCTGACACTTTGGGGCCCCTGCCCTCTCCTCTCCCAGTTGTCCCCAGAACCCTCTCCCTAGAGGCTATGACATGGGAGGTTCTCCTTCCAGGCCCTCTAATTGGGGATAGAGTCCACTTTGCTGCCGAAGAGGAAATATGCCCTGACCAGCTACAAGTCTTGGAAAGCTGTAAGTGAGCCAGAGATCTGTGACAGGGCATGCTTCCTCCTGGCTCAGGGGGGCATAAGTCAGTAGGTTCATTGACAGATGGTGAGGAGGCGAGCAGGCACAGGCATCCGCAATTCACACCCAAGCTGTTTCTGACTGCTGACAACTCCAGTTGGGGTAATGAAGACCTGTGACCCTGGTACCTGTAGCTGTCCCTGCCTGGTGTCACCCATTCCCACCTAGACTACAGGGACTCATGGTGGTATAGTGGGTCACAGGTGGACCTGTACACCAGGACAAGAGCAGCAGGTGAGTGATAGCTGACCAAGAAGCCCCAGGACCCAGTGGGGTGCAATGAATAAACAGTGTCCAGGTCAATGGGGAGGGCATCAGGGAAGGAGCCAGGATGCCAGAGACCTGAGTCCACCTGTGAAAGCCAGAAGAGGGTGCTGTAGGGCAGGTGTGGACTTGGCCTCATCTTCAAAGGCTCAGGAGGGGACCAAACCACAGAAGGACTAGGAGCCAGGAACCTCTTCACCACACCCTGACTCGCTGTCCACTTCAGGTCCTGGCAATCCAGGCTTCTACCATGTCCCTCCATAGGTGGGGCCAATCCACAGGGGAGTGAATATGCATTTGGAGTTCAATGCACACATGTATACCCTATGCCCCAGTAAGATCTAAATGCCTGTTTATAATTCTGTAGTAGTTATCCATAAATACATACTTTTTGTGCACATATAGGGTGACAAAATTGCTACAAGGGATATAAAAAGGGATTGATTAGAAGAAAATAAATGACTGTGAACACTTTAGCTATTCAGGGCAAAATGTAGCAGCAGCCATTAAGAATAAGTGAGTTTGACTGCACCTTCCCTGCCCTCCCTGAGAAAGAGGCATCCTTTGAAAGACCTTGGACAAGAGCACAATTGCAAAAGTGTTCAATAGACTGATTTCCAAATATAACCAGAGGTGGCTCTAATTTTCAGAAAATAGTGGGTTAGAAACAGGAAAAGGAGTTGTACCCAAGAGAGATCCACACACTTTGCCCTCCTTGGAAACTGTCTTAGGAGCCTTCTCACTTCTCCACAATGAATGGCAGGAAGCATGATGTAGACAAAGATGAAGCAAACCAAGCATACTAATTTACCATCCCCTTTGAGGCTGAAGCAGAAAAATAAGTTTGACAGATAGTAAAGTCACAGAGAAGGGAGAGAGTTGAAACAAAGACCTCATGCAAAACTCTCAAACCAAAAGTGATTTATATAGTCCTTAGATATAGTCCTTAGAACTGCTAATTTACCTAGGAATGCTGGCCTGCACTAAGGTAAACATGCTCTGACTATCCCTCCATGTTGGCATGCACTGGAGCATTTGCTTTTCCAACCAGTCTCTGCTTGTACAGACAATACCAATGTCCACTGACATTGCCATGTTCTGAGGCTCCTCCGGTTTGCTGGTTTCTCGGTCCACAAGGATATCACTTGCTTACTGAGGAAAATATTTGCTCCTAGGCCCTATTTGAGTCTCATGGGGTCCCATCAAGTTTCCTTGGGATTTTCAGCTTCAATCCAATGAAACAGTCTTTGGGGAGATTTTTCACTTCTTGGGGTACCAGAGAAAGAAGCAGGTCCCTTTCTTCCAGTCACTCTCTTTTGTTGACACCTTCCATCTCTACTTACTCCTCCATCTGTCTCACATCTCCTAGGTGGAAGCTCTGCTAAAGATATGCTCTCCTACTTCCTCCTCTGACAACCAGTCCTTGGAGAGATTCTGAAGGCAGAGCAGTGGAATAGGTGAAGAAGAAGTAGAATTGTTTCCCAAAAACAATTTGAGAATTTGGGAAACAAGTAGAATTGTTTCCCAAATTCTCAAAACATGTTTGACTTCATATATATTTTTACAGACCCAACCCCCTTCCTTTCTTTAGTACCTTTGATCTCATCCTAAATTTCCACTCTGTACCTCCCTTGGAGTCAGCTGTTTCACCACCTACCTGGTGGCACAATTCTCCTACTTCTGTGCCCAAGTCTTTATTTACGATGGTAGTCTGGAGCTGTTTACCCCAGAAAAAAAAATATTCTTAACCTTAATCCATTTCTGTGGATGTGAAATCTTGTAAATAGCGTCTTTTGATGGTGTTACTTTAGTTACGATGTCGCCCAGCTGAATCAGGGTGGATTTTAATCCTATCATAGAAGATTTTATAGGGAAGATCATAGAGAGAAAACAAGCCAGAGGGAGCAGCCAGAAATTCAAAGCCAATGGAACTTGGAAGAGAAAGTAGAAGCCAGGAGATGCTGTCATCTGCGTTGCCTTCTGGCAGAAAGCCAAGGGATTGCCCGCAGCTAGCTCCAGAACCCCACAGTCTTCCAGGAGAAAGCATGGTCTTGATGATGCCTTGATTTTGGACTTCTCCTAGCCTTAAAACCATAAGCCAATAAATCCCCATTGTTTACACCAACCCATTGTATGGTATTTGCTTTAAAAGCCAGGAAACAAAAATACTTACCCTTTATTATATAATGGAGAGTAGTGCAGTGTCCTAGGTGACTGTGTCTGGGGTCTGCCATAATCCATCATTGAATACAGTCATAATGCTACTTTATTTTCTTCCATGTTATGGTTGGCAAACCTTCATATGTTGTTATGATCCAAAGTTTGGCAAAACATCAGACGTGTACTTTTCATTGTATTTTATATACACAAATCAGTGTTAAGTTGATCTCATATTTCATGTTTTCATACTTCTTGAGTCTATTGTTCTTCTGATGGTATAATCCACTGGTTTCTAAAACTCTATATCAGTTTAGCCATATTGAAATATTTTATAGTCAAATTGACCTCTTTTTTTTTTTTTCACTGCACAACCATTAATCACTTAATGTTTGCCAGGGGAGGAGGTATCTGTCAAGAGATATGATTGAGAATCATCAGCATATAAGTGGTAATTCTTTCCATGGTTTTGTAAAGAAGTACCTAGGGACAATAGTGTTGAAAGAGAGAAACAGATCTTCAAGGTCTAAGCCCCAAGACACAGCAATGATTAGCGATCAGAAAAATTAGCAAAATCCACCAAAGGTCATTGACATAAAAGGACAAACAAGAGAAAATGGTATCCTGAAGGCCAAAGAAAAAAATATTTCAAGAAAGAAAGAATAATCAACTGAGTAAAATGATGCTAATAAATTGAGGGAAAGGAGAACTGAGAAATGACCATTAGCTTTGGTATGGGGTAGTCACTGGCGACCCTGTTGAACAGTCTATAAGCAGGAAGGGAGAGCATGATTTTTCTCTGTTCCTGGATATGCAGAAGCAATTAAATTGTCTCCCATTCCCCACTTCTTTTTTCCAATTTGTGATATGCCTGATACTGAATGAAAGAGAATGCCCATCGCTAAGAATCAGCCTGTTTATTGACTCAGAGTCACCAGAGACTTACGTCATAGAATTTTATCTGGTTGGGTCCATCTTCTCCAAATGGACAAAGATCATGTCATATGTTTTGCTATCCTTCTACCCCCAACTGCTGGTAATGTTCTTGCCACAAACTTGAAGTTTGTACTTAATTTAAGAGGAGATTCCATGCTCAAAGTGTAACATGAGTATCTCTGTCCTACAGGCATCTATCAACTTCAGTCTATAAGACCCCAATGTGCAAAAGCTACAGAAACAAAAAAAGTTCTTTGCTTCATCATCATCCAAACCATGAAGTTGGATATTAAAAGCATGCTTAAAATTATGACAGGCATCCTTCCTCAGTGACATGAGGAAATTGATATAAACAGACTTACTTCAGAATATGAGAAGTAATGTATTTCTCTATCAATATGATTGGAAATTATCCCTCTGAATCAGTCACATTTCCTGAGCCCTCCAGAGCCGCATTGTAAAATGTGATATACACTTTGTTAGAGCCAGGAGCTAAGAACTCCAGGCCCAGCTTCACTAAACTACTGAGTGACATTGGCAGGTCATTAAATTGCTTACTGACTTCTTTACCTTACCCATGGATGAATCCGTAAAAACACTTGCTCTTCCTTCTTCATAATATAATTGTGAGGATGCAAAGATAAAATCAGAGGAAAGATTTTTTAAAAACTTAAACTTTAATACAACTCTCAAATAACATGATAAAATTATCATTAGATTCAAAGACATTAAATATAGAGATAAAAGAATATAAAGACATTACAACCTATAAATTCCTCCCTGTATACTCACAGCTCCTTCAAATTTTAGCAATGCTAAATGAAGGAAATTCTGCAACATAAAATTTGTATGTCAATGGGATAAATACACAGTTCATGAATTTTTGACAAGGTATAAATGGTAAGAGCAGATAATGAGTTTCATACTGTAAATGTGAGGAAAATTCAAGAAAAAAATTAAGTTAATAATGAAAATTTAAAAAAATTAACAAAATGTATATTAAGAATGGGGATTTGGGGTTAAGCAAAAACTTATGTTTGGGTGATAAAGAGGAAAGTTTTATATTATTATTTCCACTAATATAACACTGAATATTGGATTTTTAATTTATTATTTAATAAATTAAATTAATAATAAATTAATAAATTTAATTGCATTTTTATTTTATTATACAAAGCCTTGAGGTACTTGCATGATAAGTTACCCCATAAATAATGCTGTGTAACTTCATACAGCATAGCCATTACTCACAAACATTAAAATTTTCTTTTCTTTTCTTTTGGCATTGAACAAAGAAATCTTGGAAGCAGAAAGGAAACAGACCAGGATAAGCTGCCACAACTATTTCACTTTAAAGAGCTGCTTCCAAACAGGAAAAAATGTCAGATTTATCATTTCCAACATCAATGTCAAAGGTTTGGGTAAGAGTTTTCTAAAGTATTTGCAAAAAAAAAAAAGAAATTAGTTTTGCATGAGGTATTCTGCTTCCAACCTAGGGTAATTTTTAAAAATTGTTTCTAAATTAAGCTTTCCACTCAACTTCCTGCTCTAATGAAAATTATAGAACACAACATTGAAATTCTCATTAAAACAACAGGCATATAATGCTAACATCATGGACCAGATTTTTTATTGAATATCCAGGATTACATTCAAATGTCTTAAGATCATAACATATCATTTATGCCTTACTCATAGGTGAAATGGCACTGTTCTTCACAGGTGAACTAATTGTCTAACACCCATAGGTTGTAAGCGGATTACTTTTCATGTTTCCTTTCTGCTGACTTCTGGGGAGGGTGTTGCATGTTGCAAATCTTTATTTAAGATTATATGCAGCATTCATCACAACCGTATCTAGGTGTTTTATACACCATGCATTTTGACTCCAAACATCATATTGTATGAATCAGCTTAATTTATAATAGTAATCTGAAAATAGACAATTTATATAAACAATTTAAAAAAGTAACCTAAGAGGCATGCATGGGTGGTTCAGTGGTAGAATTCTCACCTTCCATGCAGGAGACCTGGTTCACCTCTCAGACAATGCACCTAAAAAAAAATTAACCTAAGAAAGGCATAGGATCAGTAAGAAAGGAATAGGAACTATGTGGTGGGGAAAAAAAACCTAACTGGGTGATGGATAGCAAATAATTTAATATAATAGTTGTTGCCTTAGGCTTTTCAAGAATGGAAACATATTGATGGCAGTGCAAGAACAGCAACAATGTGATTTTTAAATATAATTTTAATTATTTGGTTGCAAAGCTTAAGTATTGTTCATACCATTTTGTAGCAAAGAAGGGTTCCCAGGGCATGTGCTCACTTATAGATCACACTGCCTCATCATATCTTGCTATTAATCCCACTTCAAGCATTTTAGTGAACCCAAAATACTTGAACATCCTAGCTGTAGATGATAAGATTGACAACTGCAGGCATAGCATGTTAAACTCTGGATACAAAACTCCGTTCTTCATTTTTTTCAATTAGCATTTTGCAACTGCTAGGAGTTGACAGTGATAATTGGCTCCAGGTACTATTTTCTTACTCTTCTCCTTATGTTTTCAATCCAAGGGTCCATGATGGAAAATTAAGATAATTTGCTTACAGTGGCTGTGGTTTGGAAATACCATTATCAATAATTTTATTTCATTATAAATATTTGTTTTCACAATTCTTCAATGCAACAAAATATCAATCAGGATCAGAAATATGACTTCACTTGTCTCTGTTTATGTTCTTTCTCAAGCATTCTATCTATGAGAATATATATGTATACGTGCATCTTCTGGTGGCTGTGTCATCCTTTCAATATCTGGCAATAATGCTATAATCTAGGAATTCAGTTTTAACACTTGGAAAGTTCTAAAACTTTAACACTTGGAAATTTCTACTTCAGCATGATGGTTAACATAATAGACTTTGAAGACAAGTGGACTTTGTGTGGAATTTTACTTCTGTCACTTCCTGGCTTCATGATTTAACTAGCTTTATTTCCCTAAATTCTAAAATGAACCCAGTTCTCTCATCTATAAAATGAGGGTAAATATGTTCACCTTAAAAATTTACAGATTTCTTTTAAGTATTGTTCTAGTTTACTAAAGATGTCAGAATACAGTTTGTCATAAACAGGTTGGTTTTTATAAAGGGGATTCATTAGGTTACAAGTTTATAGGCTATAAAAATGTCTAAACTAAGGCATGCAGGTAAAGATACTTTGACTCAAGAAAAACTGATGGCATCCAGAACACCTCTGTCAGCTGGGGAGGTGCATGGGGATTTCTGCTGGCCTTTTCTCCCAGTTTCTGGTTTCAAAACAGCTTCCCTTGGGGGGTATTTCCTTTATGCCTCTCCAAACATCCAGGTCTCATGTTGGCTCTGAACTCTTTCCAAAATGGTTCCCTCTTAAAAGATTCCAGTATGTGACCCACTTTGAATGGGTGGGGACATATTTCCATGAAAACCACCTAATCAAAAGATCCCGACCACACTTGGGTGGGGAACATCTTCATAGAAACAACTTAATAAAAAAGATCCCACCCAGACAATGGATTTGCCCATGCAAGATTAAGATTAATAGAATATGGTTTTTCTGGGGTACATAACATTTGCAAACCAGCACAAATATTAAATAAGATAATGTATCTAATATATTTAACATGTATTCAATATACAATAAATACGTCATTTTTGTTAAAAATTCAGAAGTAGCTTTTATTCATAGTGTTGTCATGATGCAAAGAGAGATCTTAAAGTACTTTTAAAATTGTTAAAAATAAAAATTGCTCTCAAAATAGTGGTAAGTGTACTTTTTTCTTTTTTTTCCTTTGTTAGAGAAGTTGTGGGTTTACAGAACAATCATGCATGAAATACAACACCCCACCATACCTTAAATTAGTGCAGAATATTTGCTGCACATGATGGTAGCATGTTGGCAAGTTTACTTTTAATATCTTCTCTCACTCCTTTTTACCCTTGTAAACTTAGTGATCTTAACAAATCATTGTTTGGTATTTCCAGTAAACCAAAATATTTGCCAAATTGCATTGAATATTTTCTTCTGCTTATTTATGAAAAATGGTTCCTATAATTTTTTAAGTGTCATAAAAGCTAAACGGCTCTAATCTCATTTTTTGAATGCAATATTTCCAGATCCACATTCCCAGACATTAACAGTCTTACCAATTTATAAGGGCAGGTGAAGGTGGGAGGAAATGCACACAGAGATAGTAAAGTTAAATCTTTTATAGTAAAGAAATAAAAGATGCCATAAAGAACCTGTTTTCCCAATTCAAGGCAAGATACTCTTACCTAACCAGAGTAAGTTTTATTCATGCTGTTTTACTAGAAAAAATATGGCAAAAATCAAATGACTTGCTTTTACTTTCATGTAATTAACAATTTGCTGATACATATTAGGTATGTATATCACGCCAACTCTAAATTAAATTAAATTAAGCATTTGGCTTTTATAGGATATTAACTTAAATCAGAAAGTCAAAAATAAGACACAACTTTATGGAGTTTCAACTAAATCTAAGCATGTGTGAAATGAAGAGACTTAACCCATGTGGAGGAGGTCAAGTAAAGACAAACAAACTATTAAAAGTTAAAATCTAGTGAGCTAGAAATCTTTATGAGGTGCTAACCTGTCACAATAATTTTTTAAAATACATATAGTTCTATGTATTTCATAGCCAAAATAGTTCATGTGAAGAATAGACATTTGGGGTGTTAATATATGCTAACAAAATAATAATAATCCAGATCAACTGGCATTAAAAAGTTGATTCTAGACAGAGAAACAAATATTAATTTCAATTAGTAGGGAGTTATATATACTTGAATACTTAATGCATTTAATTCAACCTCAAGCATTACTCATAGAATTACTGTTACCTGAACTATAATGAGGAACAGATACTGGGGTGATGTTTTATTCACTTACGTTCAAATTTTCCCTAGCTTGATTTTGATTACATTTCACTAATGAATTTTTCTGAATCCTTTCTAATCGACCACACAGTTGGTATTACAAGTGGCATCTTTATCATCAGCCTCTATGATAAAATCTAAGCTAACTAGACTAAGCAGTTAAGTAAGTAAGCTAAGGCTAGGTAACTAGTTTGAGCTCACCAACATCCTGAGTGCCCCTGTACCCATGATGACGCTAACTCTTCTGTGCCTTTCATCTCTGCTCTTTCTTTTCTAAAGGTGAAAAAGCTAAATAAAGAAAGAAGTTGACTTTGAAAGATCTTAATTTTACCCATGTATATTTTGCCTGGGAAGGGTGTTTTGAAAAATTCTACTATGCCAATTCTGGTTATTTTGCAATATTTTCAATTTTTTCACCTTATCTCCCTCTATGTTTCTCTGTCTCTCTGTCTCTCTGTCTCTCTGTCTCTCTCTCTGTCTCTGTCTCTGTCTCTCTGTCTCTCTCTCTCTCTCTCTCTCTCTCTCTCTCTCTCTCTCTCTCTCTCTCACACACACACACACACACATACACACACTCAAAAGTTTGGTAATCGCAACTGAAATGTTTAATAGCATATCCCCTCTGTTCCTGCATAAACAATTTGGTTTTCATCAACATGGATACAAAAGTGATTCTTATACTAAAATAATACATAGGAGATGACTTACAAAACATTCAGGTCCCCTGAAGTTTAGATGATACTTAAATCTCAACTGCCATGCCCACCTTTGATTCTAAACTCTACTATAAATGATGACAGCCAATGTTAGATATCCTCTACTCCATTCTTTTCTTTCTTTACCTTATACACCCACTCCTTTAACTTACCTTATTTTTAAAGTTTTATTCCCACATAGATGTAATTACTACTATAAGAGCACTGTGATGGTTAAGTTCATGTGTCAATTTGGCCAGGTTATGGTGTCCATTTGTTCAGTAAAGCAAGCACCAGCCTGATTGTCACTATAAGGATATTTCATTGACTCAAATCATCAGTAAGTTGATTGCATCTATGACTAATTACATCTAAAATTAACTGAGGAGATTGCCTTCAACATGAGAGATGTTTCATCCAATCATTTAAAGGCTCTAAAAGGAGAAGGGATGATTTCAGCAGTCAGAAGAATTTTCAGCCAGTCAACTTCTCCTGGGAAATTCAGTGAAACCTTCATCAGAATTCCCAGCTTGTGGTCTGCCCTACAGAATTGGGACTTGCCCATGCCTACAGAGGTATGAGACAATTCTTACAAAAATCTCATAATATTTAAATTATATACCTATATATATTTATATACTGTAGGTTCTATTTCAAGCATAAATTCTTAATTTTATGGAGGTTGCCTAATGTATGAGATTAGGACCTATGTTTCAGACTGAGAAAGATCTAAAGTTAATTCTAACTCCAAAATTCTGATCCCAGATACCATAAAAAGCATATTATCTACCTCCTTGTGATGGTTAGATTCTGGCGTCAACTTGGCCAAGTGATGATGCCCAGTTGTTTGGTCAGGCAAACACTGGCCTTCTCATTGCTATAAGGATATTTCATGGCTGGTTGCATTAAATCATCAGTTGGTTGCATCTGTGGCTGATTACATCTGCAATCAACTAGGGTGTTCCTCCTACTGGTGAAATAATCCAACCAGTTGAAGACTTTTAAGGAAGAAGAGAGATTCATCCACTGCTTCTTAGCCAGAGAGTCTCTCCAGTGGAGTTTGTCTAGACCCTTCATTGGAGCTGCCAGCTTCACAGTCAAAATCCTAAAGATTTCTGACTATTCCATTCCCACAGTTGCATGAGATACATTTATAAATCTCTTATTTACAGATCTCTCCCGTTGGTTCTGTTTCTGTAGAGAACCTTGACTAATACACTCCTTTGTACTGCTAAATCTACCACCTCTATATTCTGAAGCCAAAGAATGATAGAAGAGAGAGAGACAAAGAGACAGAGAGAGATAAAGAGACAGAAAGAGAAAGAGAGAGAGAAAGCAGTTTAAAAAAGGTGAATTCAACAAACAAACAAAAACAATTTAGAAGCAGATCTCAAAGTTCAAGGAAATACTTTATATGTGAGGAATAAAGGGGTCTGATTGTTGGAGAAATGAGAACAGAGAAAGATGCAATACAAGATCGCCTGAAGTAAGGTGTTTCCAGGGAGCTCCACAAACTCCAGAGAGCTAAATTATGGTTTAGTCTGGAAATGGATGGATTGTTCAAAATAAGGAAATCTATGAGCATAACTCATTATCTTACAAACTATAGAGAAAAAATAAAATGATCTTATTAAGATACACTAAAATAGCATTTGACAAAAGTAATCAGCTAATCCAACCTAAGCCAAATATTAATAGGAAGAAATTACTTAGAATGAGTTTAGCACCATATAAATGCAAACTTGATTCTAAGTAAAACATTTTCATTATAATCATAAGCAAGTAGGACTATCTCCATTACCATTATTAGTCAACATGTTTTTGAGGTTTTAGCAAATGCAATAAAGAAGAAAATTAAATAATCAGTATCAATTTTAGGGAAATATAGCTAGAATTTGTTTTGGTTGATGATATAACTGCATATGTAGAAAGTCTCAAAAATTCCAGTAAGGAAAAAACTTACTGGAATTAATAAACTGATTTGGTAAAGTGGCTAGTTCAATATAAATGCATGTAAATACTAATTTTCTACACTGGCATTGATATCTAGAAATGTTAATGGGGAAACCATTCTATTCTTATACCAGCAAAAATAATAAAATACCTAGGAGTATATTAAATAATTAAGGGATGGAGGACCAGGATTTGTCTAAAAGAACATGACAAAATATTGCTGAAAGATACACAACATAATCTCAACAAATGGAAAAAAGCATGCCATATTTTGAATGGCAAGGTCAGATATCATAAAAATATTAATTACCCTAAATTAATAAATAAATGTAATACAAATATAATCCAAAAAAGCTAATATAAGAATTAGAGTCGATGAAATTAGCATATGTGAATGACTAAATATCAGAAAGCAGATAAGAAAACTAGGAAAAAGACATAGAGTGGGGGTGAGGTGGTGTCAGGGAAAATTATACCATATATTTTGAAGGCATTCTAATCAAAATAATACAATATCAGCATATTAAAAAAATAAGTCAGGGGAATAAAAGAAAGAGCCCTGAAATTACCAAATTCCACACATATATTTAATAAATGACAAAAAGTAGCATTTCCATTCTGTGACAAAATGGTTTCCAAAAATAATCATACTTATAAGGGGATATTCATATGGAAAAAGAATGAAATGTGACCCTGCCATACAGCATACAAAGAAAAAAAAGTAATCATACTTGATGGAGCTACAGGGATGACATGCTTGTTATATGAACTATTTACCAATAACTAAGGAAAAGACAAACAAACCAACAAAATAATAGGCAATGAATCTGAATCTAAAATTCCAAAAAGAAAATTCCAAAAGCCAATTTGAGAATTTCTCAATATCGTTATTAACCAGGACAGGTATATTAAAGTATCAATGTATATCCCCTTATTTTCAAATTGTCAAACCTTCCAAAGATGTACAACTGGGAGAAGAATCACCACTAATTTGAATGGGAAACAGCACAGAATAAATAGGCTTGGCAATATGCTGGAGCATATCAGGGGCTTAGTTGTGCAAGATAAGTTTGAAATGCCTCTTGGACATTCATGAGGAAGAGTCCAATTGGCAGTTGCACCCATCGCTCTGGAGTTCAGGGGTGAAATCAGATAAAAGTGGGGCTATGGCACATACATGTGCCTGAATGCAGTCATTCATATAATAAATGTAGAGAAGGGGTACAAATTTTGAGCACTCATTCACTCCACCTGTTTTAGTTATGTAGGCTTTTTAAGCAAACACCACAAAATGAGTTGTGTTATTAGCTTAGGGTTTTGAGGTTAAAAGAAACTTCAAATCAAGGCATCATCAAGGTGGTGCTTTCTCCCGAAGATTGTGGAATTCTGGGGCTGACTGCCTGTGATCCTTTGGTCCTCCAACACATGACAAAGCACATGCCAGCATCTCCTGGTCTCTCCCTTCTCTTCCAGGTTCTATTTCAGATTCTTGCTTCCTGTGGCTGCCTCTCTCTGATTGTCAGAATTTCATTCTGCTTATAAAGGACTCTGGGTCTTAATCACCCATCCTGATTGAAATAGGCCACATGTTAACTGAAGTAACCTCATCAAAAGGTCCTTCCTACAATGGGTTCACACCCACAAGAATAGATTAAGTTCAGGAACATGATTTTCTTGGATATATAGCTCCAAACCACCACAATAACATTCTGGAAGATATGGTTTGCAGAGTCCCCAGGATCCCAGAACAAAATTGAAGCTTGGGAATGAGAGACAAGAGGTAAACTGACAACCCAACAAACAATAACACAGCCATTAAAAAGAATGAGTTGGCACTGTGTCATTTAATTTGGAGGGATTTCCAAGATGTACAGTTGACAGTAAAGAGCAATGTGCAAAAGTTTATTTAATATTATTCCGCTTACATAAAATAAACAATGACACAAAGAAACCCTGTGTGTGTATGTGGGCATCTGTGTTTACATATATAAGTATGTAAGCAAGAAAAAGATAAAAAATACATAGTATGTGGTTAACTTTGGTCACCAGAAAGAGAACATAGGAGAGAATGGAGAGGAAGGCAAGGAAGCAATTGATATCATTTTTAAATACTCATTTTAATATAATTTGAAAACTTGTTCATGATTTTTAAAACCCATGTGTGATATTGTAGTAGAGGTTGCAGAGTAATGCTAAGACATTTATTCTCCCAGTTCTTAGGAATGACACCTCATGGCTGATCCCCTCCACAGGAAGCTGTCCACTGCACAGGCATCTCTTCCCTCTGGGAGTTCCAGTCCAGAATGACTGGTGGATGCAGAGGTAAAACATCTCAGCCCTCTTACTGCAATTAGTGATAACTCTGATGGACCAGCCTGGTCCATCGCTCCCTGTTGAGTCACCATCTTTGTGATGATTATCACAGTTTAATTTCCCCCATTGCCACATCTTGATTTCCTTGCCTCTTTGCAATATGTCCAATTAATTTCCCACACAACAAATCTCCTTAGTCTGTTTACTGGCGAACCCATCCTAAGGCATATATGATCCCAATTATATAAAAGTAAGAATGCATATGTTTTTGTGTGTATATTAATGTATGTACAATGAATTAAAGAAAGTATGGCTTGCAAAATATTAATTTAGGACCTTACAGTAAAGTGGAATTTCAGCTCACCTTTTCTTTATCCCTATACTTTTACTTATATTTTCAATTTTTCCAATGTTCATAAGCTAATTTTATAATCAGTAAATATGAATTTATTATCAAAGTGTATAGCAATCAATAAAATAATTAAATCAATAGTTATTAAAAATGGTGAGGCAACTGAAAAGAAAATAGGAAATTAATCCCTTACCTTTAATAGCAGGGAGTCATAAGATACTATATACAAATGATTAATCACAAACTAGGGAATGAGCATTTTATTTTTGAGTTATTGAGATCATCTCCAGAAGAATCAAAACCAGAAATGATTAAAAACAAGTACTTCTGGGACACGAAGCTAGGGGTATAAAGTATGAGTAGGAATTGTGTCTTTTGATTTTCATTTTGTTTTTTTTTTTTACTGTTTCAATTCTTTATTTTAATCATTGAATTTTTGTGGTAATGATGTCTTAATTCCTTTGGGGAAAATAAAACACATTAAAACAGACCAGAAAAAAATTTTTTTAATTGTAATAGTGATAGTAGAGATAATTGAGTTCTTTATATCTTTATTGTTGAACTGCCTGTACAGGTATTTTCCATAATTTAAGTGAACATATGAAATTTATACCTCCCATGTATGGAAGCTTGGAAACATTGCTTAACTTCTGTAAACCACATTTTCCTCATCTTGAGTATGATGATTAATAATAACTAATGTGCAATGGTGAGAACTAAATAATGAGCATTCAGGCCTTAGTAGACTCACTAGCACACAGAAGTGTTTTGTAAATGATAATTCAAACTGAGGCCTGACTTTCACCTTCCTTACCAATCCCAGTTACTCATGCAGACTTAATAGTAGTTAAGTTTACTGTGCTAATTAATAATACCTGTGATCCTGGAGTAATTATAAGAAGCACCACATTCTCAAAACTGTCCCCATATATAAATGATATCATCACCCTATTCATTGAGAATAACACTATTATAAGGCAGAGTAAGAAATCAGATATTCTTTCCAAGTTTATAAGGTACTTCTCTCAGCCTACTATGTAGCTAAGATGTGGTAACTGAAATTTGTTCAATAGCTATAAAATACATTTCACACAGAAGTCAATTAATCATGGAAAAGTTCAATTTGACAGCATCTCTTGAGCAGTCAAATATAAGAATAACATCATTGCATAGAAGTTTTGTAACAATCCAAATAAATTATTTTGAATGCAAGCATACAGTTAACCTTAGAAAAATTTAATTAAATGGTCATGATTTCTTTTTTTCTGTCAAAGAAACACCCTAGGTCACCAAAGTAGGAAATGAAGAATCACTAGGGAAACATAGGATTGCCTTCAGTTATTCTCGTCCTGCCCATCCTCCCAAAACAGCTTGCTCTATTTCTTGGAGGCCCACTTCAGGTTACTGAGGTACAAAAATATAAAATTAACTTTTTTTGTTATGATGAAGCCTTATGTGAACACTATGACACTACCAATTGGTTCTTTTCTCATTTTGAATAGACAATCTCCTTTGAAAGGTTTTATTATAAATTTCTTATTTTTTAAAAGTGGAGATATTATCTACTAGAATTACATTGATTGGTCAGAGAAAATTAGAGTTTTACCTGTGCATTTTTAAATGACCTATCTCTAAAGTCTAATCACCTCAGACAAAGACACTATGTTCCCACAAAATTGTACTTAGCAGTGCTTCTGCAATGCTAGCCTTAGTAATTAGGACTCAATCTTCCAGCCATTATGCACACAACTCCGAGTGACCCAGAAAACTCCTGCTGACATTGGAGGAACATAATGAATACGTAATAAGCCATTCCCAATCTATCCCCTTTCAGAGGCTGTGTATCTCTCCTTCACAAAAGAACTCTCTTCTACCGAAATGAAAACATCAGATGCTGAAATTCATGTAAGAGGCATTAAAGGAATGGAATTATAACTACAGAATGACTCTAAATGATCAATGCCATTTAAATGGTTTGAGAATAAAACTTTTTTGTGTGAGCAACATTAAAGTACCACCACTTCAATTTCACTCTTCTCATCTTTTCCTTAATCCCAAAAAGAATTCTTCTGTAAACAGGCAAATTCTCTCACCATCCCTCAGACCAGTCATAGTATGTCTGCCCCTGAACACTTACATCAGTTATCATTTACCAAACACTTCTATGTGTTAATGACTCTACTAAGCCTTATGTATTCATTATTTCAATTAATTCTAACCATTGCACATGAGGCAGTTATTATTATCTGAATTTATGTATGTCTACTCAATACAATCTGCTTATATTTCCTGGTCTACTCAGTCACATCATAGGAAGATCTTCTCTGTTTCTATTTCTGGAAGAATCACTTACTCTCTTATACTGTCTTGGGACTTATGCACAACTGTGGCAGAGGCTGACTAGCCTTTCACCAAACTCACTTCTTTTATAGCTGGACCTCATTTCCCAGGCTTCTTTGAGTCAGGTTTGACCATGTGACTGAGTTGCAGCCAACGAAATGGGAGTGGAAGTGATATATGATATTTTGACCTGGCTCATGAAAACCTTCCTCATGCAATTCTCTATACTATCTTCCTTCATTCCTCAATTTGAGTCAGATAATAAGAGAACTCAGGAATTGAAAATTGTAGATGCCAAGATGTAGTCACCTGGTAGGTAAGAGCTGCTTCCCAAACAAGAATCCTATTTTGAACTGTTATATGAGTGTAATATAAACTTTTATGTGTTAATGCAGTGATATTTTGTAATATCATGCATCAACAGTTGGTATTACAGAAACTGATACAAAAATTGGTATCTAAAGTTGTGTGCTGTGACAGCAAAATAAAATATGTGGCATTAACTAGTGATCAGAGATTTAGCACCTAAGAAATAAGTTGATATTGAAACACTGAAAAGATAGAAAACTATGTTATCTAAATGGCAAAATGTTCAATAAAACTGTCACTTGAGATAATTCAGAGTGCAAATAGCATGGCTACTGTGCAAATAAATAAGGACCACCCAAATGAAAACAAGCAAAGGCTATTTACTCAGAGCTTTCTATAGCAAGGAAGTCAACTACCAACATCTGGGTTGAGCAAAGACTCAAAGGTAGGCAGAAGAGAGGGAAAGCTTTACCATGAGAAAAAGAAAAAAGGGAAGGTTTTACATATTCACTCATTTGAGGTTCTTAGCAAGAGGAAATTTGGAGGCAGGCAAACTTGAAAAGGAGTGTCCTATGTGATTGAATTGGAGAACATATTCATCTTTCTCTGAATTGTCTTCCTGATCGAGACCTGAACATTTTGGGCTGATTGCTGCTGAGGTTTGTAGTTTGGCTTTCAGACTGGGTGAGGCAGAAGCTAGGGTAAGAGTTTTATTTTTATATGTTTTCTGGCCAAGGTCCATCTGTATATTCAATCTTTCACTATTGAGTCTGTAGCTCTAGGAAGTGTTTGGAAAATGGTAGATTGTGTATTGTCTTTTAGTTTCTGCTTTTTGTGAGACATGCTAATAAAGAGATGTGCTGAGGAAACAATGAGATGTTTTGGAAGAAAAATGAAGGGGAACAGATACTCCACAAATTTAAAGCCTAAAGATTTGGAAAACTAGAAAACCCAACTGATTTTAGATTTCAAATAAAAGGATACAAGACTGAAGATGATTTTGAAGGACAAAAGTTCATTAAGACTGCTCAGTGACTGCAAAGTGGCAGTCATAAGCAATCAGATTGAGGGTATTCCTTCACATGCAAGCCAGTTGTGTTTCAGATGGCCTGAAAAATAGTCCTATTAAATTGATAAATTGAGGCAGTAGGTATTGAAGTCCCTTCACAAAGACCATCAGGAAAACATATTGATCAAGATCAAACAAAGAGGGGGTGCAGGGGTAGGTCAGTAGAATTCTCACTTGCCATGCAGGAGACCTGAGATTGAGTCCCAGTCCATGCACTTCCCAAAAAACAAACAAACAAAAAAATTCAACAAATGGTGCTGCAATAACAGGATACTCCACATAGAAAAATAATGAAATATGGCCCTGCCATACAATATACAAAAAAAAGACCAAGTAAAGAGAGTTTATTGAACTTACAGCAATAAGAAAAAATGTTTTCACTTTTAGTATCTCAAAAGCTAGAAATTAGGGAAGAATATAATAAGGATTTAGGGTCTAGATTGAGTGATTTTCAAGTAAGTTTTGCAAGGCAGGGATCTATTTGGGAATGGACAGATTATAACACAATAATAATTTGTGGGACAATGAGGCAATGTCCTTGAAGCAGCCCTGATAAGCAAGTTGTTAATCTTTATGAGCATATTAGTTTTTCCATAGTCTAATATTCCAAGAAAAGGTATTTTCTGGGGTGAGCAAGCTACTCATTTTTCCTTGGTATCTGTACTATTTAAATAAGGCCAATAATATATGACCAATCTCATCATTGTTTAATTTAGAGGCATGAAATTATCATCAGAAGCATTAGAAAGTAAGGTCTCAGTTTTAACACAGAAATTGGAAATTATACTGACTGTAGTTCTCAAACCCCAATTTTTGTCATTCTTCAGCCTAAAATGGAGGTAGGCCATTTATCATCTGTGTTCATGATCAAACCAAATTCACATTGCCACTTGATGAGACATGATCATGTATTGAGTTTCTTTTTTAGATGCTCATTCATTGGATCATTTGACAGAAAAGTTGCTGTACCACAGCATTTAAGACTATGGAGCTAACACATTCGAGCACTGCAACACAGGCAAATACATAAAAAAAATGATAATAATAATTTTTAGTCCATTTCTAAGCCAAGAATAAAGAGTGCTAAGTGGAGGAGAACAGATCCAATTCCTAATGTGAAGAGACTATAGAACATAATTTATTTAATTGTTTGTCAGATGTTTTCAGAAATAATAAAGGTCCTGGAAAAGTCTGTGGGGTAAAGAAAACAATATTATATCCAGAGCTGCTGTATTTTGAACTCCCACACCAGATCTCCCTCATTACCTTCTTAGCAAGGAGATCTTAGTAGCATTGTCAAAATCTGTCAATATATAAGGCCGAGCATCTGGAATATTCCCCCACTTTATGAGCACTATAAGGAAAGAAATGAGGAGACTTAAGGACAGAAGAGAGAAGTCCAAAATTCCCTGATAGTTGTCAAGGGTCTCAAATTGAGATCCAATTTTCCTTCTTCTTAAACTAAATTATACAAAAGATATTTTCTTGGTTTTTTGTTTTGTTTTGTTTCATTTGAAAGGGAAAAATTGCGTGTTGAAATAGACTTTGGGTGATATCATATATAATCATGGAGATAAGTTTTAGATTACTGAAATAAAAAGAAACTCTCTAGTTTGCATGTTGTAGCCAAGGGGCTTTGTCAGCACATAACCAATATCAATCATTAAGAGCCACCCAATGTTTTGGTTTTATCCAAAATATCCTTGCGAGTTATCTAATTATTTTGTACACTTTTAGTGCCACTCAGTAATAGCAAATTGGAGCTAAATGATGAGATTTAAATTAGAGAGCTCATCAATTAAACCTACAGTAAAAAGCATGACATTGTTTAAATAGTAAATCTTCATTGCAGCTCTGTTAAAATGAGACAGTTTCCACCTGCTTGCCACATTTGTCTTGGTCATATTCCAAATTCTATTTCTGTGAAAGTTTTGTTACAAAGACCTAGTATGAAAGGTCTCTAGATGTTGTCTCAGTAAAGACAGAACCCTCCCATCCTAGATTGATCTAATAAAAATTTTAAACTTTTGGCTGTCTAGGCTGTTACAGTGTTTATAATCAAAAAAGTTGCTTTATAGTTGAATGCAATCAGCCAAGATACTAGCTAATAGGACTTGGTTGTTCTGATTTTATCTTGTAGCCAAATTACAAAAAAATTACGACCAGCCACTAAAGTCATACTAAGGAGTGGTTAGGGATGCAAAGACTTGTATTAAGGACATGGGCTTTATGTATATCATAATTAAAGGGTAACAATTATATGCTAATAATCTAGAACCTTAAAGCAGCAGAGAGCATATAAAACAATTGAGAAAAATAAAGAACAAGAGCATGTAGATTAAAGCATAGTAATCTGTAGCTTCAGCCACCTGGATCTTGTTCTGTAGGTCTTGAGCAGAAGTTGTTTATTTCATGCAGTTGTCAACTTGATCCAAATGCCTTGGGTAGAAGTGGTACAATTTAGTGCTTCTGGAAGGTTGCTAAGAATCAATGGCTTAAGTTCTTTGGTCAAGAAAAGTCTTCCAGTGTACTAAGAATGATTTGTTTTTCTTAAATTGGTACATATAAATTAAGGATCAAGTTTTACAATGATGCTGATGTTTAGCAATGATTATATAATGTCCATTTCATAAGGATTCGAGGGCTGTCCATCTTTAAAGTCTCTTCCAGAAGACTACATTTCCCCTATACAAGGCTTGTTCAGGAGGATGTTGAAGAAACACTCCCTATACTTGGTGATGATAAGCCCGAATATGCCATATAAGGCCTTGGTAGTATTTGGCCATATCTGCTTCCAATAGGATCAAAGGCAATATTCCTCAATTCATGAATCAGTTCATTCTAACCCCTAATAAGAGAGTCTATGAACCTGAAAAAGAGTCATGTCATTATCATTAAAGACAACGGCAATAACTTGGGCCATGCAAGTACAAAAGATTCTGAGAATTTTGAAAATTTTCATTTCAGGATTTCATTTGTTCTTTCTCTCTTTCTCAAAGATTGGGAGGTGTTATGGACTGTGAAGTTTCTCAATAAGTGGCAAGTCCTTAAAAAATCTCTTAGATGAGAGTCCAGCAAAATGGGTGCCTTAACACTGGAAAAATAGAGAACAAAACCAAGCAATTTTTTTAGTACCATTGTAATTTAGTTTCCTGGCTGTAAACTCTAATAAGTCCTAACGGTAAACCAAGAAAGATCACAACATAACTAAAACCTGCAGGTTAGCTAAATAAAATGCATTTGAAATTTTTCAAAGATTTGGATTGGTAGGTGCACCAAGGTAAGGGTCTTGACAAGCAAACTGTGAAAAGTGGCTGGATGGTTTCACAGTCTAATATTTCAGGAACAAAAATGTGCTGGAATAAGCACTAAGTAATATTTGTTTTCTCAATATTTTTTAACATAGAGAAAGGAAATTATGTTTGGTCTCAATAATATATTTTACTGGCAACATAAATTATGTTGGCTTTCAGTTTTCAAGAGCAATGAAGTAAAAGAAATAAAACATACCAGTAGACTATGTTCAGGGTAGAACTTTGAGAATGGTTTTTGGCATTAGAACAGACCAAAAATAAATAGATAAGAAGCTCACTAAATTTTCAAGGTAATTGCATTGTCAATGAAACTCTGAGCCTAGATTTTAAAATTCTTTGATTTCTTCAAGTCTTAAAACACCCACACCCTTTGGCAACAGTAAAATTGCACCAGCATGTAATGGTTGTGAAAGTTTGTAGCACCCAACAAAGAAATACTCTTCAATTTCCATTTCTGGTATATAATGGACAAGGAGAAATCACCCATCTGATGGAAGCAACAGCTATGGAATACACTAGACAATGGAGTTCCTTCTGGAAAACTGTGCTGGTTTGAAAGGATGTATGTCCCCTAGAAAAGCCATGTTTTAATCTAAATCCCATTTCATAAAGACAGAATAATCCCTATTTAATACTGTATGTTTGAAATTGTAATCAGATCATCTCCCTGGAGATGTGATTTAATCAAGAGTGGTTGTTAAGCTGGATTAGGTGATGACATGTCTCCACCCATTTGGATGGATCTTGATAAGTTTCTGGAGTCCTGTAAAAGAGGAAACATTTTGGAGGATGAAGGAATTCAGAGACAGCAGAGTAGAATGACATAGCCACAAGGAGCAGAGTCCACCAGCCAGCGACTTTTGGGAATGAAGAAGGAAAATGTCTCCTGGGGAACTTCATGAAACAAGAAGCCAGGAGAGAAAACTAGCAGATAACACTGTGTTCACCATGTGCCTGTCCAGCTGAGAGAAGAACCTTGAACTTCATTGGCCTTCTGGAGCCACGTTGTCTTTCCCTGGATGCCTTAGATTGGACATTTCTATAGACTTATTTTAACTGGGGAATTTTCTTGGCCTTGGAACTGTAAACTAGCAACTGATTAAATTTCCCTTTTTGAAAACCATTTCATTTCTGGTATATTGCATTCCAGCAGCCAGCAAACTAGAACAAAAACATAATAGGAATTTAATAAACAAACATCCTCTATGTACCAGATAGAGTATCTTCACTAAGCCTGATACTGGAATTTGTTACTGTTGTAGACCAGAGACAACTGTGTCATTTCCAGTATTCCATTTTGGCTATGGGACACTTAGTGCAATTATCTTGTCTCTGCTTTCCACTGTATATGGGGCATGTGTGGAAGACATGGATATCTGTACTAGGAGTCGGGGGGGTGAGGCTGGGGAAGTGGAATGGTTTGTATTTTAGTTTACAGACCACCAGACCACAAAAGTCACATCTGGCTCATATAAAGGGAAAGCTATGTCACAAAGAGATCCTAGACTCAGAGCCAGATGCTTCATTAGGTTATTTCTTTTATGAGATGTAAGCACCTTCTCAGTGTGAGAATGTGTATATGTATATTTGTATGTATATCTCTGTGTATGTGCATGTGAGTTTATGTGTGTCTTTGTGCATTCTGAGAACTGAAATCATTGAAACCAAAATAATTTCTTATCCCTATATTATATAATAATAGACCAGGCATATTTTCCAGTTCTTTTGTTAAATGACATTGAGACAAAAGCAAAACAAAATAAGACAGAAAAGCTAAATAAATAAATGATATTGAAACAAAACAAAAGTAACACAGCTGCTTGCTCCAGGACATAATTGCTCCTGAAGATAAGACTGTGAAGCAATAATCACTATCTCTATAGATATTGATATCAATATAGATGACATAGATGTAGATACAGCTGGTATAGATAGATACAGATATGGATATGGCTATAGACACGGATACAGATAAATAGATAGAACATAAATAAAGACAGAGACATTGACAGAGAATGCAGAGATGAATACAGATAGGTATAAATAGAAAGAGAGATAGAAGAGCAGAGTGTGGCAGAAACTAGCCAGCTATTTGTCACACCCATGTCTTCTCATTCCTGGACTCACACTAACTAAATTCCCCAGCACCACCTGATCCTGGGTGTGGCCATGGGACTGAGTTCTACCCAATGGAATGAAAGCAGAACTGATGGGTGCTTCTACCTGTAATATTCAGGGCTCTCTTCCCCCATCTCTGGGCTGGAGGTAGACAATTAGAGCAATCTCAGAAACCATTTGGTGAAGGTGGTGGAATCACAAGATACAAGAGCCCTCAGTCCCGAAAATCATGACATAGAAGTAAAGCACCTGCTGAGCAGAAATATCAATTGAAAGGTTTTATAAGATAGAAATAAACATTTATTCTGTTAGTGCACTGATGATTTAGAAAATACTGGTTGCAACAGCTAGCAGCATTGTAATTAATATAGTGCCCTTATGGGGTAGCCACAAGGCCACAGGCCCAGGGCTGAGAACAGGGTTTCCTCCTTACACTCTTCTCAGTCATGCCCATTTGACCTAGGTAAACTGAGCAGCTCATACATGGTGACCCTCTAATGTGTATCATACACACACACACACACACACGCACACTCACAAAGATTTCTTTCTGCAGGCTGCCTGGTAAAGCACGAGGCCAGCACTCAATATCCAATGAATTCAACTTCATTTCTCAATGTTTGCATTCAAAGACAAACAGCTGGTCCTTAGTAGCTCCAAGCCTCTCAAACTTCTCTGGGAAAGACGATGCCCCATTAAAGTTCTTCTACTTTGGGGAAAGCATGAGTTCAAATGAATTTTTAATGGAGAAGAAAGAAAACCCTACCGGGAAGATAAGACTGTTCAAATGACATGTCAATACTAAGCTGTCAAAATCCACCAAGGAGTTAAGAAAAATCCTTAACTCTTATAAATTCTGTAAATAGGTTTCAGTTTCAGGTCATAATTCGCTGTTCAGCCTACCCAGAAACATAATGTATACAAAGAATTTCCATTTGTGGCCACTGGAAATTGGATAGACAAAATGAGCCAAAAATCCATAGTTAGAGTGATCTAAATGCAGCCCAAAAATCCCAGATCCTATATTTTTGACATATGCCATAACTTCACAAGTAGATAGTTTATGAAAAATTGGCACATTAAAAGATACCAAGGAGGGGAGGGGGCCAAGATGGCAGCTTAGTAAGCTGTGCGCGTCTTAGTTCATCCTCCAGAACAACTACTAAATAACCAGAAATAGTGCAGAACAGTTCCGGGAGCCATGACGGAGACTGGACACACAGCATACCCCAGTCTGGACCGGCTGGACCCGCTGTGAGACTCTACTGCAGTGAGCTCCCTGAGCAGCGCGCGCTTCCCTGGGCCACAGTGGCTGGTGGCCGGCAGCGCCCCTCCCTCCCTCCTTCCCAGACTGGCTGGGAGTCTTGGATCAGCGAATTCCCCAAGCCGTGGCAGCCAGGAACCGGTGCCCCTCCCCCACAGGAGGCTTCCCCGTCCGGCGACGGGTCTGGATCAGCGAATTCCCAAGCTGCGGCGGCCGGCGACCAGTGCCCCTCCCCGACAGGTGGCTACCCGGAGGGAAAGGAAAGAGTCTCCAACAGTAGTGGGGACTGAGTCCAACCAAACACCAATAGTGGCATTAATGGACAAATTCTGACTACTAGAAGTAGGCTCCCAGCTCAGGCAAAATTGATCAGGGCAGAGGTCGCCTATTGGACTAACTGAGGAAGAGGAAAGGGGGCAAAGCAGAGCCTTCAGCGGCTGTTTCTATGGAGGTTTAGTTACCTCTGGGCTCAGCGCCAGGATTACACAAGTTGCAACTGCCCCAAATGCAGAAACAGGCTGCTTTCAGAGCTCTCTACCACCTGACCCTTCCCCAGGGGAGGGGTGAAACACAACTCAGGCGGAATCCCTCTCTCAAGGAATTCAGATCCCAGGACTTCGCAATTTGAAGCCATTAAAATCAGCCTACAACCTTTCCTCTGTCTCCACCATGCACACAGCAGGGAGAGCCTTCCAAAGTTAAAGGAGCCACAACATCTTTTGCTGGTGGGACCATCAGACAGACAAGCACCACGTACTGGGCAGGATAAGAAAAACAGAGCCCAGAGACTTCACAGGAAAGTCTTTCAACCTGCTGGGCCTCACACTCAGGGAAATCTGATTAAATATCCAGATGCCAGCAAAAAATAACAAATCACACCAGGAAAATTGAAGATATGGCCCAGTCAAAGGAACAAACCAATAGTTCAAATGAGATACAGGAGCTGAGACAACTAATTCTGAATATACGAATAGAAATGGAAAACCTCTTCAAAAACCAAATCAATAAATTGAGGGAGAACATGAAGAAGGCAAGGGATGAACAAAAAGAAGACATGGAAAGTCTGAAAAAACAAATCACAGACCTTATGGGAATGAAAGATACAGTAGAAGAGATGAAAAAAACAATGGTAGATTGCAAGAGACAGAGGTTAGAATCAGTGAACTGGAGGATGGAAGATCTGAAATCCAAAAAGAAACAGAAACTATAGGGAAAAGAATGGAAAAATTTGAGCAGGGGCTCAGGGAACTGAATGATAATATGAAGAGCACAAATATACATGCTGTGGGTGTCCCAGAAGGAGAAGAGAAGGGAAAAAGAGGAGAAAAACTAATGGAAGAAATTAACACTGAAAATTTCCCAACTCTTATTAAAGACCTAAAATTACAGATCCAAGAAGTGCAGCGCACCCCAAAGAGAATAGATCCAAATAGGCGTTCTCCAAGACACTTACTAGTTAGAATGTCAGAGGTCAAAGAGAAAGAGAGGATCTTGAAAGCAGCAAGAGAAAAACAATCCATCACATACAAGGGAAACCCAATAAGACTATGTGTAGATTTCTCAGCAGAAACCATAGAGGCAAGAAGACAGTGGGATGATATATTTAATTACTAAAAGAGAAAAACTGCCAACCAAGAATGCTATATCCAGCAAAACTGTCCTTCAAAAATGAGGGAGAAATTAAAACATTTTCAGACAAAAAGTCACTGAGAGAATTTGTGACCAAGAGACCAGCTCTGCAAGAAATACTAAAGGGAGCTCTAGAGTCAGATATGAAAAAACAGAAGAGAGAGGTGTGGAGAAGAGTGTAGAAAGAAGGAAAATTAGACATGATATATATAATACAAAAGGCAAAATGGTAGAGGAAAGTATTACCCAAACAGTAATAACACTAAATGTTAATGGATTGAATTTCCCAATCAAAAGACATACTGGCAGAATGGATTAAAAAACAGGATCCTTCTATATGATGTCTATAGGAAACACATCTTAGATCTAAAGATAAACATAGGCTGAAAGTGAAAGGTTTGGAAAAGATATTTCATGCAAATAACAACCAGAAAAGAGCAGGAGTAGCTATCCTAATATCCAACAAATTAGACTTCAAATGTAAAACAGTTAAAAGAGACAAAGAAGGATACTATCTACTAATAAAAGGAACAATTAAACAAGAAGACATAACAATCATAAATATGTATGCACCAATTCAGAATGCCCCAAAATACGTGAGGAATACACTGCAAATACTGAAAAGGGAAATAGACACATCTACCATAATAGTTGGAGACTTCAATTTACCACTCTCATCAATGGACAGAACATCTAGACAGAGGATCAATAAAGAAACAGAGAATTTGAATATCACAATAAATGAGCTAGACTTAACAGACATTTATAGGACATTACACCCCACAACAGCAGGATACACCTTTTTTTCAAGTGCTCATGGATCATTCTCAAAGATAGACCATATGCTGGGTCACAAAGCAAGTCTCAACAAATTTAAAAAGATTGAAATCATACACAACACTTTCTCAGATCGTAAAGGAATGAAGTTGGAAATGAATAATAGGCAGAATGCCAGAAAATTCACAAATACGTGGAGGCTCAACAACACATTCTTAAACAACCAGTGGGTCAAGGAAGAAATTACAAGAAAAATTAGTAAATATCTCGAGGCGAATGAAAATGAAAACACAACATATCAAAACCTATGTGATGCAGCAAAGGCAGTGCTAAGAGGGAAATTTATTGCCCTAAATGCCTATATCAAAAAATAAGAAAGGGCAACAATTCGGGAATTAACTGTCCACTTCGAAGAACTGGAGAGAGAACAGCAAACTAACCCCAAAGCAAGCAAAAGGAAAGAAATAACAAAGATTAGAGCAGAAATAAATGAAATTGAGAACATGAAAACAATAGAGAAAATCAATATGACCAGAAGTTGGTTCTATGAGAAAATCAACAGGATTTATGGGCCCTTAGCAAGATTGACAAAAAAAAGAAGAGAGAGGATGCAAATAAATAAGATCAGAAATGGAAGAGGAGACATAATCACTGACCTCACAGAAATAAAGGAGGTAATAACAGGATACTATGAACAATTTTATGCTAATAAATACAACAATGTAGATGAAATGGACAAGTTCCTAGAAAGGCATGAACAACAAACTTTGACTCAAGAAGAAATAGACGACCTCAACAAACCAATCACAAGTAAAGAAATTGAATCAGTCATTCAAAAGCTTCCCAAAAAGAAAAGTCCAGGACCAGACGGCTTCACATGTGAATTCTACCAAACATTCCAGAAAGAATTAGTACCAACCCTGCTCAAACTCTTCAAAAAAATCGAAGTGGAGGGAAAGCTACCTAATTCATTCTATGAAGCCAACATCACCCTCAAACCAAAACCAGGCAAAGATATTACAAAAAAAGAAAACTACAGACCAATCTCTCTAATGAATATAGATGCAAAAATCCTCAACAAAATTCTAGCAAATCGAATCCAGCAACACATTAAAACAATTATATATCATGACCAAGTAGGATTCATCCCAGGTATGCAAGGATGGTTCAACATAAGAAAATCAATTAATGTAATACACCATATCAACAAATCAAAGCAGAAAAATCACATGATCATCTCAATTGATGCAGAGAAGGCATTTGACAAGATTCAACATCCTTTCCTGTTGAAAACACTTCAAAGGATAGGAATACAAGGGAACTTCCTTAAAATGATAAAAGGAATATATGAAAAACCCACAGCTAATATCATCCTCAATGGGGAAAAATTGAAAACTTTCCCCCTAAGATCAGGAACAAGACAAGGATGTCCACTATCACTACTGTTATTCAACATCGTGTTGGAAGTTCTAGCCAAAGCAATTAGGCAAGAAAAAGAAATACAAGGCATCAAAATTGGAAAGGAAGAAGTAAAACTCTCACTGTTTGCAGATGATATGATACTATACGTCGAAAACCCGGAAAAATCCAAAGCAAAACTACTAGAGCTAATAGTCGAGTACAGCAAGATAGGAGGTTACAAATCAACATTCAAAAATCTGTAGTGTTTCTATACACTAGCAATGAACAAGCTGAGGGGGAAATCAAGAAACGAATTCCATTTACAATTGCAACTAAAAGAATAAAATACTTAGGAATAAAACTAAAGAGACAAAAGACCCATACAAAGAAAACTTCAAAAAACTGTTAAAAGAAATCACAGAAGACCTAAATAGATGGAAGGGCATACCGTGTTCATGGATTAGAAGACTAAATATAGTTAAGATGTCAATTCTACCTAAATTGATTTACAGATTCAATGCAATACCAATCAAAATCCCAACAACTTATTTTTTGGAAATAGAAAAACCAATAAGCAAATTTATCTGGAAGGGCAGGGTGCCCCGAATTGCTAAAAGTATCTTGAGGAAAAAAAATGAAGCTGGAGGTCTCATGCTACCTGACTTTAAGGCATATTATGAAGCCACAGTGGTCAAAACAGCATGGTAGTGGCATAAAGATAGATATATAGACCAATGGAATCGAATAGAGTGCTCAGATATAGACCCTCTCATCTATGGACATTTGATCTTTGATAAGGCAGTCAAGCCAACTCACCTGGGACAGAACAGTCCCTTCAATAAATGGTGCCTAGAGAACTGGATATCCATATGCAAAAGAATGAAAGAGGATGCGTATCTCACACCCTATACAAAAGTTAACTCAAAATGGATCAAAGATCTAAACATTAGGTCTAAGACCATGAAACAGTTAGAGGAAAATGTAGGGAGATATCTTATGAAACTTACAATTGGAGGCGGTTTTATGGACCTTAAACCTAAAGCAAGAGCACTGAAGAAAGAAAGAAATAAATGGGAGCTCCTCAAAATTAAACACTTTTGTGCATCAAAGAACTTCATCAAGAAAGTAGAAAGACAGCATACACAATGGGAGACAATATTTGGAAATGATATATCAGATAAAGGTCTAGTATCCAGAATTTATAAAGAGATTGTTCAACTCAACAACAAAAAGACAGCCAACCCAATTACAAAATGGGAAAAAGACTTGAACAGACACCTCTCAGAAGAGGAAATACAAGTGGCCAAAAGGCACATGAAGAGATGCTCAATGTCCCTGGCCATTAGAGAAATGCAAATCAAAACCACAATGAGATATCATCTCACACCCACCAGAATGGCCATTATCAACAAAACAGAAAATGACAAGTGCTGGAGAGGATGCGGAGAAAGAGGCACACTTATCCACTGTTGGTGGGAATGTCAAAGGGTGCAACCACTGTGGAAGGCAGTTTGGCGGTTCCTCAAAAAGCTGAATATAGAATTGCCACACGACCCAGCAATTCCATTGCTAGGTATCTACTCAAAGGACTTAAGGGCAAAGACACAAACGGACATTTGCACACCAATGTTTATAGCAGCATTATTTACAATTGCAAAGAGATGGAAACAGCCAAAATGTCCATCAACAGACGAGTGGCTAAACAAACTATGGTATATACATACCATGGAATATTATGCAGCTTTAAGACAGAATAAACTTATGAAGCATGTAATAACATCGATGGACCTAGAGAACATTATGCTGAGTGAGACTAGCCAAAAACTAAAGGACAAATACTGTATGGTCCCACTGATGTGAACCGACATTAGAGAATAAACTTGGAATATGTCATTGGTAACAGAGTCCAGCAAGAGTTAGAAACAGCGTAAGATAATGGGTAATTAGAGCTGAAGGGATACAGACTGTGCAACAGGACTAGATACAAAAACTCAAAAATGGACAGCACAATACTACCTAATTGTAATGTAATTATGTTAAAACACTGAATGAAGCTGCATCTGAGCTATAGTTTTTTTATATATATTTTTTGTATTTTGTATTTTTATTTTTTTCTCTATGTTATCATTTTATTTCTTTTTCTGTTATCTTGCTATTTCTTTTTCTCAATCGATGCAAATGTACTAAGAAATGATGATCATGCATCTATGTGATGATATTAAGAATTACTGATTGCATATGTAGAATGGAATGATTTCTAAATGTTGTGTTAGTTAATTTTTTTTATTAATTAAATAATAAATAATAACGTTAATAAAAAAAATTAACGTTAGTTATGTATTTAATCCATTATACCTAAAACATTATTTTCACAGGTAATCAATGTAAAAATTATTAATAGGTATTATACATTTTTTCATACTAATATCGTCAAAATCTAGTGTACAATTTATACTTACTGCACATCTCAATTCAGACCAGCCATATTTCAAGTGTTCATTAGCCATAGTTAAATCGTGGTTACAATTTTGGACACAGCCCCGGAAGGTGTTGCTTCCAAAAGTGGGCTCATCTGCCTGATGCACACAGAAATCAATGCTGTGACACCAGCATCTCCAGAAGAGTAAGAGTTTATTGTATAGTCAACTAGCAAAGAGACCAAAGGAAAAACCTCAGATCAGTCCCACTTAAACAAAGTGGAGCCTCAGTTTATGCTGTCTGGGGAAAGTGGGTTAAAGGGAGTGGCTAAGGCAGGGTGTGGTGATGTGGGCTAATCCAGTTGGGGAATGGCAGGCTTAGTGGATAGGGTTTTGCAGAACATGCTCTGTTACAAATCGTGCTTGGTCTTAAAATGGAAGCTTAGCTTGATCAGTGGCTAGAACCTGTCAGAAAGGGCCTTAGCAGTTTCTGCAAAGGGAAAGGAGATGGTAACTTTTCTTGCAGTGAAGCAAGCTTCTTCTGAATAAACATGAGGAAGTGGTAGTTCAAACAAAAGAAATGAAAACTTTTTCAAACTAATAAAGGAGGGGCTACTTCGGTATAAAAGATATTGGTAAGTAGTGGTTTCAGTGGTTCTGATAAAAGAGGCCGTGATTGCCTAACTCATATTTTGGGTCCTACCATATATGCAAGGCAGATAGTGACAATCAATAAATATTTATCTTCCTGAATGCCCACTGAATATTATACTTTTTGTAAGACAGAGCATAAAAGGATCCTGAAAAAAATCAAGTCAAGAATCAGACTTTGAGAGGATGGTTTTGAACCTGCAATACAGCAAGTTGCAGCATCACAAAGCTAAAATAAATTTATTTCCCCAGCCACATCCATCCTCGCTGCCATGTATTCTATTATAATTACTCTGATTTCCAGTATAATGGACACTTGACAACATCTTAAACTTGAGAAAAGTTATAAGAAAATGGGAAAAGGGTGGGTGGAATGCACAAGTAATTATTATATTTCACCAAAGAGTTTAACAAAAACACACCCATCCATGCATATATTTCATCAGAATAATTCCTCTGCAACCCCCAACTCGCAGTCCACAAATTCAACATGTTCCAGTTTCAAGGTTGATAATTATTTCCTCAGAAAGAGAAGTGAGGAAATATGATCTAAACACTGAGCTGTCAATTATCAGAGTCTGTTAAATCTCATTCTAACCTGGCAAATTTCTATTTTCTCACTTTCTGGAAGAAAAAAAGTAGCACCATGCTTAATATGATTTATAACAAAGGATCTCAGTTTTTCTAAATGTCAGCAGATACTTTTCAAGTCTACCCTGAAAGAATAATGCAGCAACCTTGAGAAAGGAAGGACTGAAGAATTAAAGCCCAGCTTGACCTCAACTTTGCTTATCTCTATTATTTTTAAAGTGTAAAACAGCAGTAACAAGTAACAATAGATTTTCTGCATCCTGTTGACTTTAATGTAAGAAGGAGGAAAAACTTGTCATTTTCTATATGGTAAACCCATTCATGTGCTGTTTATGCCATTTGGGGATGTGAAACATTTGAAATTAACATTCTCAGAAGTGGCATCAACATTTTTGCTTTCAGGGGGAAAGAAATTTATGTAAAAATGACCTCTGTTCCTCCAACGATCATGAGAGAAGAAGCTGAAATGAGAAATGCTTCTCTCAAAGCACACTCAGAAAACACAATTTATATTACCAGATATTCTTAGCTGCTTCCCCCTCCCTACCCCTGACTGCCATGCCCTGCAGGTCTGGAAGTTGGGGAGAAGTACCTCTACTTAATCTGAAAGCACAAAAAGGCTCCTGGGTAGGTCAGAGATTTGCTTGGGAATAAAGGATTCTCTCATTTCTGGTACCTGTTCTTCTACCTGTTTTTCCCAGCTATTTGGGCTATTGTGCCTCTGTTTCCTGAATTTGCACCCAGAATTCTGAATTTCTTTCTGTTTCTTCTTGGTCCTCTCCTGCCTAATTCCAAAACATCAGTCTGATCTGGAGCCAGACCCTGAAGTGTCTTACATGCCTGTTCCAGACATTTTCACCAAAATGCAAGAATCCCTCCCAAAATCTGTTTACTAGAAAATTCTCTCACTCTAAATCAATTAAAAACTTAAAAAAAAATGAATGATAATAAAAGTACTACATATCAAAACCTATGGGATATGGCTCAATTAACACCAAGAGGAAAATGGGTGGACTGAAATGTGTTTAATAGAAAGCAAGAATGATTGGGAAAAAAAAGTAAATACACAGGGTAGAAATCAATTAGAGAAGCCAGATAAAAGAAAAATCAAAGAAACATAAAGTAGAAGAAAATTCACTTAGAGAAAACATCATATTTAATGCTAAAATATTTAAGGAAGCCCCATTAACTTCAGGTCACAATTGTTTAACATTATCTTGGAGATTACAGTCATTACACGGTAAGACAGGAGAAATATTGGAATATGTTCACATTGAAAAAAAGAAAAAATATTATTTGAAAGTAGCATGACTGTCTTACTACAAATATAAAAAAGAGACAGTTAAAGTTTTAGCTTTGAATAGGAAGACATGGCTTTAGCTTACACTGTAGGAAAGGAGGAAAGAATGTAGCTGTGGAAAGTTGAGGCAGTACACCCAATTGGCCTCTCTTTCCTCTGTGAATTAGATGAGCATCTATTAAGAGAGAGGAAAGGGGGTGGACCATGGTGGCTCAGCAGACAGAGTTCTCACCTGCCATGCTGGAGACCCGGGTTCAATTCCCAGTGCCTGCCCATGCAGGAAAAAGAAAGGCAGGGTTGGGTGGAAGAGTTGAGAGTTTGAGTAGTATCTAGAATAACCACAGAGGGCAGTTCTTGTTGACCAACCGATGGAAATCCGCATGAACTTACACACCACAAATTCAATGATGCAGGCATCATCGTCTGCAGGGTTGGTTTTATTTGGGGACTTTTTATAGTGGGTCTAGATATTGGTGGAAAACAGCAATTTGTTAACTTTGAAACAAAAAGAATTTTGAAATAAGGGATGACAAGAAACAGAACTGAGAGAGAATTGCAACGAGTACCATAATCATTGATTTGCTTTGTCAGTGTCAATCAACATGAGGCTGCCAAATTATCACAGTAAAGCAAAATGTCCCATTGACATCTTTTTCTTTTGTTCTTTAATTTTTACCTAATCTGCAATATAGATAAGCCATTGGAAGTTTCCTTAGAACAGCACTGATATAAGTACTGAGCCTGTACAATGTTACTCCTTTACAAAAAGAGTAAACATGCACTCTTTGAATTCTATACACTTGACTCATTTTTAATCAAGCAAAGCGTTCGTCCTTTTAAATGACTAAATAGAAAGGTATAAATAGTATCCCTAATTATTTCTGGCCCTATTTATTGTAAAAATCAAAGGTGAATTAAAAAAAAATCATCTCCAATTATCCCAAACACAAATTGACTGACCTTATCTATGCATCCGTGTGTGTGTGTGTGCACAATTAAATATACTCTGTCATTTTCACATATAAAAGGTAAAGATGCTGCTGCTCAGTGCACAATTAAATATACTCACTGGCTCCATCTCATTAGGCCAGTAAAACCATTTAAGCATGTCTAGTCTATTTCTCTCTTCTTGTAACGCATTTGCAATCCAATCCCCTCTTGGTGAAAAGTGTGACAATAGCAGTCATCACTTTCTATTGTATCTGAAGGTGGTGGATGTATGGGTGATTTCACTGGGATATAACTTCAAAATAGTGATGGAGGATGTATGTGCCCAAAACTCTTTTTGTTAACTCAGTTTGTGCATATAATTCTTTTTGAACTCCTTGGAATCTAGACATTGGGAACTGAGTTTAACACTAGTTATGGGTTAGTGTGAATTTCTCAGTTCCCACAAACACAGTGGGGACTTAAGAGGGAGCAGCTTCATTGTGATGTCTGTAATCAGTCATCTCATGTGAAACAGTATGCTGTAAATTCAAAAGTATAAGCTGTGCTGAGAATGCTCAAGCTGCACTGTAAATCAATCTCATGCTCTCTAATGGGAATTTATCCTGAAGATGAGTACAATATCTGTTGCCTGGCTGTGTAAATTGAATAGGTCAAGTTCTAACTGGAAAAAAATATGCATTTGGATAGCTGAACATATAGAGAAGCCAAGATAATATTGTATTTTTAGAGACAATATAATTTTGCAAGTCCAGAGAAATGTTTAAATATTAATATTGCTTTTGGTTCCAAATTATAAAGACAAATTCCTCATAGGTGTTTTTAAGGAAATAGGAGAACTAAAGTAAACATTTGCCTCTGCTCAAAAAATGTGGAGTGTTAATCATCTATCTCTTAAAAATTCTGTGCAGCCTACAGAATTCTGTTCAAAATACATTTATAATGGGTAATATTTTATGGGATATAAACTTATGAAATATATTGCATCAAGCTGATTGCTTGGTAATTCCAGTTCTCTTATTGATGGATTCTACCTATTATGATATAGCCTTGAAAGGAGTCACCACCTATTGTTGTGGTTATTAATTTTACCTCCTAGGATCAAAGCTGCAAGTCAGCTATGCTTCCTCCTAAGGTTGTCATGAGAATGGTCTATACGCTATAGATCTAAGTTCCCCTGAAAATGTACAGAGTGACCAAACACCCAGGAGCATCATTGCATGGATTATATAGCCCAATGTCAGCTGGGCTCATCCTTGACCTCTAGAAAAGATTATCTGAAACCCCCACCCCATGTCCTGCAGAGCCTTGCTACTCAGAGTGTGTATCATGGGCAGCAGCATCAACACCATCTGTGAGAAAACAAAGAAACCTTGACTCCACACCACATTTTAACAAGATCTCATAATATGTACTTGTGCATTAGTTTGAGAAGCACTGCTATGAAGTCTTACCTGAGATTTCAGATATTTACCAGAGGGGCTTAACATCCATGTTTGCTCAGCTCTGACTTCCTCTCTATACTGATTTTTAATATTCTCTTTGCATCTTGCAACTGTTCTATTATCTGTTTTTAATTAGAAAAAGAAGAAAATTGACTCCTTTCCTTAAAGTACACAGCATACACACACACACATCCCACACACCATATGCATATGTCTCACTTGTGGAAGAGGAAATACAGCAGACAATTTAAGAGATGCTTTTATTCGTCTATTGTACTTGGGAGGACATTCACTAATGAGGAATATCTTGAAGAAAAGGATGGAAGTATGGGGTTTTATAGAGGCAAGTAAAGAAGAGAATCATCACAAGTCTTATGAGACTCATGAAGAAGGATGAAGATAGGTCTCATCTCAGAATATGCAGTTAGCACAAAAGGATGGGAAGATTTCTTAACCATCTTAACCATTGCTGCTTTCCAGAAGCACAGGGTTCAGGTAAAATTCAACGCCATGAGTCCGCCATTTTGTTCAAGACAAATGAATGCCATTTGTTGCTGAACAACTCACAGTTGATCAAATCTCCTGAGCGGAGCAAAGCAGGGTCTAAGAACTAGTCTCTGGAGCATTCTTGCTGGCTTTATTAAGAGTTGGTAGCAAAGGTCAGCTGTCTTAGGATCACTGAGGTCAGGTATCTCAAAAGAGGGATGTTGTTTTAGCTCACTAAAGCTGCCAAAATGCAATATACCAGAAATGGACTGGATTTTAACAATGGGGATTTATTAGCTCACAAAGCTTACAGTTCTGAGGTCATGAAAATGTCCAACAAAGCATCATCAGATGATATCTGGACTCCTCTGTCAGACAGCAAGGCACATGGCCTCTGCTAGCCTCTGCCTTCTCTTCTGGGTTTTGTTGCTTCCAGCTTCTGGCTTCAGTGGCATCTGCTGTGTTTCTCTCTCAGTTTCTGCTTTGTTTCTCTGAATTTCATCCTGTCAGAAAGAACTCTAGTAAGAGGATTGAGACCCACCTGGGGCAGGCTTTCCATGAAATAACCCACTCAAAATGTCCCACCTACAATAGGTCTACACCCACAGGAATGAACCAGCTTTAGAAATAAGATTTTCTGGGGTATATAACAGCTTCAAAGCACCACAAATGCCAAAAGTGAAAAGCATATATGAATATAAAAGTAAAGCGCCAGAAATTAATGGTGATCAGTCTAGAAGATTCCAAAAGAACATGGGAGAAAAATCAGATATGCAGCACAACCTGTTTAATTTCTTAGAGCTCTCAAGCTAGGATATTGATGTTCTTGGTGATAATTTCCAGATTTGTGGTTCCCTCTCATATGAGGGCACATATGACCCAAGCATTTCACCGGATCTCCATGTTCCAGGCGGCTGCTTGTCCAGGGAGAATTGTAGCTCACACACAGTCTGTTCAAAGTGGTTTCTATCAAGTCTTGGGCTTCTTCAGATTCTGGGGAAAAGGACCAGCTGCAAGAAATTTAGAGTCTCATTAGGGATCCAGGCAGTTAGCTTTCATTTCTTCAGTAATGCTAAGTCAGACAGGAAGGGAAAATGGAAAAATTTAGAGGATTATAGCCAAATATTGAGGAAAACTGCAAGAATTGAAAATGTGTAAAAATGAACACTTTGCACAAAGTAACAGGATCATGTCCAAGATACAAGTTGGTACCAAAACTGGATTTTCCACAGATAATTTAAATCTCTACCAGACATGACAGAGTTTGTGTTACTTTCTGTCATCAACAATTTACAGAGAGATACAAAATAGCTCAAAGACAAGGAAGAGGGCTACAATCTGATAACCAAAAAGAGTGTGCTGCAAAGGATGCATGGTTTTCCATTGAAACTCAGCATTTCTCTCTATAAGAATGATTATTATTCATGAATAACAATTTTTATCACAAAATAAGACTGGTTTCATTAGATTTGACCTGATTATTTACATGGTTGTAGCAAGAATGGTAAATCACCATAAAAGTTTTCTGAATTTTGCTTTGCATTCATAAGGAATCTAAGATTAGACTTTTAAAGCTTCTGGAAACTAGGAAGTCAGGCCAAGAATTCGTCACAGGATTTTGCCCGCAGTACCTATGAAAGTGAGTGAATTCTGCTCTTCTCAAAGTCCCCAAAATATTCTAAGTTTTCTGGGCCTGTCAGAAAGTGCTTTTCCTTACTTCCATGTAAGGCTGGGAACCCTGTAATGAGGTACCAGGACCATTTTTTTCAGCAGGGCTTTGTAAACATTAGCTAATAAAGTCAACCTGAGTGCCTTAAAAGTATCTGGTCATGTCTGATTAAAGGAACATTATTTTCAAATATAACTTTTCATGCATAACCATTAATTTCCACTATGTCCTGGTAATAAAGAGGACAGATTTATATTGAGCCTATTCAAGTAATTGAATTGCCATGAAAACAAGAATACACAATAAAATTATCCAAATTCTGGAGTGGTCAGCCAGAGTGAAAAAAGCATCACTAATAGTTTGTCTCAGCTTACAAAATCATAGTCTAATAAATTATTGTGAGTTACAGATAGCTTACAGAAAGGGAAAAAAAGAAAGTTCCTTATATATTCAGAAAATATAACATTAAAACATTATAATATTCAAACAAAACCTACAATCACCCTTCATCATTCATTTAGTTCAATGCAATAAATTCTGTCTTGAGTTTACTGATACAGACCCAGGGGAGAATTTTGCCATAGGACAGAGCATGCCTGTTCTAGTTTGCTAGCTGCCAGAATGCAACACACCAGAGATAGATTGGCTTTTAATAAAAGGGGATTTATTTTGTAGGTTCTTCAGAGGAAAGGCAGCTAACTTTCCACTGAGGTTCTTTCTTACGTGGAAGGCACAGGATGGTCTCTGCTGGTCTTCTTTCCAGGCCCCTGGGTTCCAACAACTTTCCCCGGGGTGACTTCTTTCTGCATCTCCAAAGGCCTGAGCTGAGCTGCAAGTGCTGAGATGAGGAATGCCAAGCTGCTTAAGCTGTGCTACATTGCGTTCTCTCATTTAAGCACCAGCCAATTAAGTCAAACATCACTCATTGCAGCAGACACATCTTCCTAGCTGACTGCAGATGTAATTAGCAACAGATGAGATTCACCTACCATTGGCTCATGTCCATAGCAACAGAACTAGGTGCCTTCACCTGGCCAAGTTGACAACTGAATCTAACTACCACAATGCCTATAGGTGACATTGAGGAAATTTTGTACTGTTTCTGACTTTGTTACTGAAATGGTTTAAGGATTTGTGATATTATGTTGGAAAGAATGTATTTTGCATTTGGAAAGAACATGTGTTTTGAGGATCCAGAAGGTGGGATGTGTTGGTTTGCAACTGTTGAGTACTCCAGAAAAGCCATGTTCTTTAATCTTGATTCAATATTGTTGGGTGGGTTCTTTTTGATTAAGTTGTTTCCATGGAGATAAGACCCTCCCAGTTGTGGGTGGGACCTTTCGATTAGGTGGTTTCCGTAGAGACATGTCTCCATCCATTCAAAGTGGGTCACTTACTGGAGCCCTTTAAGAGGGAACCATTTTGGAAAAAGCTTCAGTGCTGACAGAGCCAACATGAGACCCAGACATTTGGAGATGCAAAAGGAAAGCACCCCCTAGGGAAGTTGCTTGAAATGAAAGTCAGAGACCCCACAGACACCAGCCATGTGCCTTCACATTTGGCAGAGGTGTTCTAGACCTATAGACCTTTATTTAGAGTTAAGGTATCTTTCTCTAGATGCCTTAGTTTGGACATTTCTATGTCCTTAGAACTATAAACTTGCAGCTTATTAAAAATTCCTTTATAAAAGCCACTCCATTTCTGGTATATTACATTCCAGCAGCTTTAGCAAACCAAAACACTATGCTTATGTTTAACTTATTACTGATAATTTTCCAAAGTAAGAAATCTGATGAGAGTCCATTACAATTGACAAAGAAAATTCATTGTTTCTGTGATGTACAAAATGAGAGAAAAGTCAATCCAAAAAAACTTTTAGACAAAATATCTATAAACATAATAAATAACCCTATTTTAAAAGTAGAATGGATATTACATGTGACTTTTGAAAAAAATGAACATAATCTCTACAAGGAAAAAAATTCTTCAGATAGAACATATCCTGGGGCATAATGTGCAATGAATATACCAAATATATATTCAGAATATGTCAAGAATTTCATATAAGGAGATTCATGCAAGTCTGGAATAGATGCTAACAACCTATTTATTAATAGAATCCCATAAGTGAGTGACACAAATCCCCAAATGAAAACCACTGGCTTAAAAGACACTAGATTTTGACCAAGTTAATATTCAAGTAATTAAACAATGTGTGCTATGTAACTGATTTTCCTCCTTGATTTGTGGGAATCTACTGGACTAGTTACCATCAGGGTTCAATTTCTGGCTCTTTACTTTATTACAACCTTTTATAGTCACATATCTTTTTCATTTTTGGCATTTGTGGTAGCTTGAAGCTGTTATGTATCCCAGAAAATCATATTTTTAAAGCTAATTCATTTAAAGCTGGGTGTCGGCCCGTTGTGGGTGGGACCTTTTGTTTAGGTTGTTTCACTTAAGGCCTGCTCCAGGTGGGTCTCAATCCTCTTACTGAAGTCCTTTATAACAGGATGAAATTCAGAGAAACAGAGCAGAAGCCGAAAGAGAAAGCCAAAGAAACACAGAGGATACCGTGAAGCCAGAAGCTGGAAGCAAACCCAGAGGAGAAAGAAGAGGCCAGCAGACGCCATGGGCCTTGCTGTCTAACAGGGGAGTCCAGGTATTGTCTGATGACACCTTGTTGGACATTTTCATGACCTCAGAGATGTAAGCCTGTAAGCGAGTAAGTCCCCATTGTTAAGAAGATAAAAAAGTCTTCCACAAATTTAGCCACTATTCTTTCATTTAGTATCATTAGATTCAGATAACAACATAAAAGGTACAAAAACATATACTAGGGTACATAATGTTCTTAGAAAGTTTGTAGAATAAAATAAATCATTGGTACATCATTTCTATAAAAACCAGTGGTAAACCTAGACAAGTCTAAGAGACCATGTATGGCTGCCACTTGTTTTGTTTCCCTAGGAGGCTCAAATAAATGCCTTGAAATGGGTTGGCTTCAACAGTGGAATGTATTAGTTTACAGATTTGAGACCAGGAAAATCTCCAAAACAAGGCATCATGAAGGTGATGCTTTCCTCCCAAAACCAGCTATTGACAATCCTTGGCTCCATTGCCACATGGAAAGGCAAATGACACCATCTCCTGGTGACTTCCTTCTTTTCTGGGTTCTGCTTCAGCTGCTTGCTTCTGTGGCTTTCTCTCCTTGTCTTGCTTCTGTTACTCCAGGGACAGGATTAAGAACCATCCAGACTGGTGGGTCACACCTTAACTGAAATGGGCTCATCAAAAGTCCTGGCTACAATGGATTCACTCCCACAGGAATTGAAAAACTCTAAGAACATGTCTTTCTGGATTATACACAGCTTTAAACCATCACGGCACTATTATTTTTATTATTCCTACTTGATATAGAGTATAGTCGCTAAAGTGGGTTACACGATTAGGTCTAAACTTCCCAACAAATAAAAGAGAGGGAAATTGATCAAATTTAAAATGAAATATATCTAAATATTCAAGAAAAGTTGTGCTTTTTCCTGATATTCACCTGAAAGAGACTCCCCTGGGGCCTATGATGTCACAATGTTGTATATCAACTTGGCTAGGCTACAATTCAAAGTTATTCAACAAACACTAATTTTTCACTAAGGCTCTGAAGGTATCAGTAGATGAACATCCATAATCATTGACATTAATTAAGGAAAACTTTCCTAGATTATCTTAATGGGCCCAACTCAATCAGTTGAAGGGCCTTAAGAACAGAACTGAGGCTTCCCTGAAGAGGTTTTTCTGCCTGTGGGCAGCAGCTTCATCTCAGGCCCAAGTGTTCTAGCATGCCCTTCTTGACTGCCTGTCCTGTGGATTTCAGACTTCCCTAGCCAATCTCTATAATCACATAAGCCAATTCCTTGCAATGAGTCTCTAATATAAACCTCTTACTGTTTTTCTGATTGACCCCTGACTAAATATGGGCTTTGGTGTCTGGAAGCAGGATGCTACTGAAACAAATAGCTAACAATGTGGACATGGCATTGGATAATGGATATAGACTAGAATTTTGAGAAGCATCATGCTAGGTTGAAATCTGGACCCCAGGGTGGGGTAGGGATAGGGGGGAAATGTTCTTAATCTTAATCCATTCCTGTGGGCGTGAACCCATTGTAAATAGGACCTTATGAAAATGCTATTTTTAGTTAAGCTGTAGCCAAACTGAATGTGGTTGAGCCCTAATCCTATTTCTGGAGAATTTATGAAGAGAAAGCCACATGGAAGAGCAGAAGCTAGAAAGTCAACAGATCTTTGAAGACAAAGAAGAGGGCCTCACCAGGTGACAGAAAAACTAAGGAACCCCAACGACTGACAGAGAGACAGACACTACCAACCCCAGGAAGAATCAAACCTCTAACCTCTGAAACCATGAACTAATAAATTTCTGTTGTTAAGAAAACCCATTGTGTGGTGTTTGTCATGGCAGCTGGGAAACTGAGACAAAGAGCTGGGAAGCCAAGCATTTTTTAAAAAAAAAAGCCTAGATTACCTTGAACACAGTGTTAGAGAAACTTGGATTTTAATAACTCTGCTAAAGAGAACTCAGAAGGAAGTGAGCAGCATTTTAGAGAAAATCCATATTGTCTTAAAGAATACTTAAATTGTTATAAAAAGACTGTTAGAAATATGGACATAAAGAAAAGCACTGCTGGTGAGGCTTCCTACGGAAATAAGGAGCATGTTATTAGAAACTGGAGGAATGGGGATCCTTGCTATATAGTGGCAGAAAGCTTAGCTGAAAATTATCCTGCAGCTATGTAAAAAAGAAAACTTGTAGAAGATGAACTTGGCTATTTGGCTGAGTAGATTTCCAGTGTTGAAGGTGTGGTTGGTTTCTTCTTGATACATTATTATAAAATGTGAAAGGGAAGAGAAGAAATGTTGAGTAAACAGGAATCCAAGACTTAAAGATTTGGGAAATTCTCCACCTACAAGATTGCAAAGCATGCTGATATCAGGATATGGACAGTCAGGAAAGTATACTCTGAAGAGAAACTCAAGGCTGTGGCTAGACAACTTTTTGATCCTTCTAGTGTCTGGGAAGGATCAAAATGTCATGCTATTCAATCAAACAGAGGACTCTCTGAAGAGATTAAGGGTGAGACTCATGGATCCCCTTAGTCACCTCAGCAGAAACCAGGAATAGAGATGAGATTATCCAGGGAGAATCTGTAGAGAAGCCTCTTGTCTGATGGAGTAAATCCTCATGACATACACTGGAAACTCACAAGGTTCTTGAGAATTTTATACCAGAATAAATACTTCCAACTTAAATCCATAGGGAATGAGAAAGTACAAAGAAGGAATGCTGTCAGATCCCTAACAGGTGAGAAACAGGCTGGTAAAACTACTCAGCTGCAAAAACTTGCTACTTGTCACAAGAAAGAAAGGATAACTCCAACAGCAGAGCTACAAACCCAGAGTGGAACTTCGAGCCATAGAAAACTATTGCCAGAACTTGAAACCTAATGCAGTTTGTCCACTTGGACTTTTTAATCGGGAAGTTTCTTCCCATGTTCTCTATTTTTAAATGGGAATGTCTGTGACTGCTATCCTATGTCCCAATGCTGTAATTTGGAGCAGATAACTTTCCTAGTTTCACAAGGAAACAAATGAAAAGAAATTTTGCCCCAGGATATATTATATCTAGAGCCTCACCTGTATCTAATTTGGCTAAATTTAGATGATCAAATTTCAAAACTTTGAGTTTATGAGATTCACTTTAGTTGCTGCTGTAATTACTTGAGACATTTGAGGACCTTGGGATGGTTTTTGTTTGTAATGATACCATAATTTTCTTATTTTTAAAATCTGTATCTGTTAGAGATACACACTGAAATATTTGTAAGTGAAATGATGTGATATCCGGAATTTGCTTTAAAATACTATAGCATAAAGAAAGAGGTAGTTTATAAGAAACAAGAATGGGAGGTTGTTGAATACTAGGTAGGTGAGAGTTTTTATGCTAATATCTCTAGTTTTATATATATTTGACAATTTCCATAATAAAAATTAAAATAAAATGATTATAGATCTTCAGTGCAAAGATGAGTGTAATCAAAATCTCAGAGTCTATGTCATATACAGCTTTGTATAATTTAGGCCTAGAAAGTTTTCAAAGTATTGTCAGTTGCTCACTTGGCCCATATAAAAGTCTTAATAAAATACGACTAGGGGTGGTGCAATGGTGGCTCAGTGGCAGAATTCTCGTTTGCCATGTTGGAAACCCGGGTTCGATTCCTGGTGCCTGCACATGCAAATTAAAAAAAAAAAGGCTGGTAATACTAGGTAAAAAATATTTGTACAAGTTCTTGACTCACTTATTATAATAATAAACCAGCCAAAGATTCAATTATTTAGAAATCTAATGTAGCAGAATGAAGAGAAATGTCTGTTTTCATCATCTGTAAATAAAGGTACATTTTTTTCCACCTAGTAATTCCTTGGAAATAAATTTATTTTCATGCCAGATTCTTAAAAATGGTGATATCTTTGTTAAATGTATATCTTTTTCTATTAATATTTTGTTGGAAACATTTCAAAAGGCTATAGAGAACAATCATGCCTTCACAACATTTCTGAAGACAAAAGTAAAATCTCTCAGTTTTAGCTTAAGAATTTGTACAAATATTGTGCTTTAACTTTATAAGAAATACAGATTTGAATAAATTGTTAAAAATAAGATTTAAACTACCATCAGAAAAAGAAATTTCTGTCTTATTGGTGTGTTGAAGTCATTTGTATCAATAATTAACAATGGATTAAATTGATGAAAGATTAGCCCTGTATCCAATTTGACATCCAATTTCTTTTCTTTTGTTCATTATCACTACATTTTTTTAAGTATTCATACAAATATGAGGATAAAAGTAACTTTTTTTTTCACTTCTAAATGTCAAGGTGCCACAAAGGACAAAAGTCCAGAATTCTGTCAAAGAGGCTGCATGTGATAGAGTCCCAGTAAGTGTTTACCAATGAGCTCTCTAAAAATATCATTGGATGGGTGTTTTTATGAGATCAGGAGAACATTGAGTGGATCTGCCTTCTTTTTTTTTTTTTTCACATGGGCAGGCACCAAAGGACCTGCCTTCTTCGGAGATCTAGATATTTCCAATAATGGTCACTGAAGAGTGGTGTGATATACAGCCAGTGGTGTACTGAAGCCAGCTCATTCTGGTTTGTTGAAAAAGTTTTCAGGGATTTTTGCAGGATGATTGACCTCATATTAGTAGCTGCAAATCAGTCATGATAGGAGTATTTACACCATAGAAATTGACAAACATACATTAAAGAAAAGAAGAAAGATCCATAATGTATAATGTTTGTCAATTTCTATGGTGTAAATACTCCTATCATGACTGATTTGCAGCACACACACTCAAACACACTGAATTTGGGAAATAATTGTTAATCTGGAATCACATTGGAATAAAGGACCTTTCCATAGCAGTATACAGGCAGGCATCACGTTTGGGTACATTTTCAGCAGGAAATTGAACTGATGATCTGTAGGAATCAATTTTGAGTGAGTAATCAATCAGTGAGGGGAAAAAGGCTTACTTCTCACTGTATACACCTTGCACTATTGAATTTTCCACTATATGCATGTATTGCCTTTTCAAAATGCTATTTACTTAACAATAGCAAACTAAAACTGCCAGAATGCAGTATACCAGAAATGGGCTGGCTTTTATAAAGGCGATTTATAAAGTTATAAGTTTACAGTTCTAAGGTCATAAAAATGTCTGAACTAAGGCCTCCAGAGAAAGACACCTTGACTCCAAAGCAAGGCCAGTGGGTCCAGAATGCCTCTGTCAGTTGGGAAGATATATGGCTGCTGTCTGCTGGGCTTTTTGACTTTTCATTTCAAACAGGTTCCCCAGAGGCATTTTCCTTCTGCATCTTCAAACATCTCTGCCTGTGTCAGCTCTGATTCCCCTCTAGCTTCTGTCGGCTCTCTCAGCTCCTGGTGTCTCCTGAGGCTTCTGCATTTCCAAAGGCCTGTGTCTGCATCTGCACCTGAGATTTCTCGAAAATGCTTCCCCTTTTAAAGGGTTCCAGTAGTCTAATCAAATGCACCTTGAATGGGCAGAGTCACACTTCCATCTAATCAAAAGTCCACCCACCTTGTGGAAACAACCTAATCAAGAGGTTCCCTCCTAAACAGTAGGTCTGACCCCACAAAATTGGATCAGGATTGAAAGCTCATGGCTTTTTGTGGGTACATAACATAACAGTACAATATGTTCACAAATAAACAGGCGTTAGTACATCAGAACTATCATCTTTGGTGGACAAGTGAACTAGCTCCAGAAAAGTAATCAAGCTCAGGGATTGGCAAATGTCTTCTGTAGGTCCAGATAGAAAATATTTTGAGGCTTGTGGGCCATAGGATCTCTGTCACAAACACCCAACTCTTTTGGAAGAAGGGAAAATGTAATCCCAAGCCATAAGTAAATAAATGAGTATGATTGTGTTCCAACACAACTTTGTTTACTTCATTTACAAAAATGGGCATAGACAGAATTTGGCCCACAGGTCAGTTTGCTGACTTCTAGTCTACCTCATTGTGGTGTTAATTATGGATGTTTTTTTTTCTTTCTGTACAAACCTCTAATCCCTGGTTAAGATTCACAAGCATAAATAAATGACCCCCAAAGCAATTATATATCAAACCAAAAGGTTGCTATGATTCACAAAATCACATCCTTCAATATGATATGAATGAAGTTTTGTTTTTCTTTAAGGAATCTGTTGAAGTCATGTATTTAAATGTTCAGTAAACACAGAGAAAGTAGAAAGAAAAGATGAAGACTTGATTTTTTTTTATTGCAGCCCAGATTATAATTTGAGAACCCTGTTGAATGCTAACTGCACTAAGCTAATAAAAATATTGCTTCTCAAAATAGTATATATTGACAAATAAAACCACAAAAATTTATGGAAATATAAAATATATCCACTCATACCTCAAGCCTTAATGCAGTAAATTGAACAGATAATAAAATTTGAGTAGATGATAAAAGGTAATGATTTGGTTTTAATAACTTGCAAGCTACAAGTACCTAAAGAAAAATTTTTATTTTTATCAGCACTAAACTCAGTATTCTTGCTTATTAGTAGGTTTTGCTTAGTCATGTTTTCAGTGACCCTTGTTTCCTCGTACACTAAAACCATTGTCAAGGACTTTTGTGCATCTCAGTTGGCAATAGAACTATCGTTTATTTGCTTTCCTTACAAGTTTACAGTTTACATTTAAACAAAGTTATTAGCATCTAAGGCATCTATGGGTCACATGAAAACATTTTAAAGTTACAGAAACTTAATAATGCTCATGTTGATGGAAATGTCAAACAAGCAGCAGGTGTTAAAATTTTAACTAGGCAAAATTTCAGGAAAAATACATATTGTTTTTGTAGAATAATCTAAGTAGGTAATATGGTCCTCTAGAATATGATTTCAAAAGACTCATGAAAAAAAAACATTTGAACAGGAGTGAAGGAAAAAAATGTAGCAAAGTAGTGCTAAGGTAACCTTAAGTAACAAAAACACCATCCTGTCAAATACGTTGACAGACAAAGTGATAGTAAGAAACCACCAAGGTTAAAGCAAGTTCAACCCTACTGTTCAAGAAACTGTTTCCAAAAATGGTCTCTCAATACAGCGTATCCAAATACCTTCATTTGCAGCAGCTTCACTTAGCCAATAAAAGATGACAGATAAAAGCTTCAGCAAAAATAGATGCCATTTCACTCTGAATCAGATTTTCAGCAGCATATTTCACTTTTAATCTCTTGCCCTGAAATTGGTGGTGCAGATCAAGGCACCTTTCTTTGGCTCCACCATTTCAGCTTCACAGTTCTGTTCAATATAACTATAGTATTTCACAGGGAGACAGCTGGATCACTGGAGCTGTCAACAAATTGATGTTTCCTTACTGTAAAGAGTCTTCTAAATACTTTTTGATTGTGTGTTCAGAATCAGGAAATGGTATGTCTTGAATTCTGAAAAAGACACTAGTTACTTACAAGCTTCTGTGAGATTTGCCACATTACATTCATCAAGTAACCAAGAAGCTATAGCAGGACTTAAAGGAACTTATATCTATAATTTGAAAACATATGAGCTGTATTACTCCCATATCCTTCTGGTAATAAAACCAAGTTTCCTCCTCTGGCTGAACTTAACATTCTAGAATTTTTGACTCTTCCAAAACATAAAAAAACTCTTTATCAAAACATCAGCATAGGGCAGGCCATGGTGGCACAGCTGGCAGAGTTCTCGCCTGCCATGCCAGAGACCCAGGTTCGAATCCCAGTGTCTGCCCATGCAAAAAAAAAGGGGGGGGGGTGATGGGGTGCAGGTTATAGAAAACAGAACACAAAACCTCAAAGAAAACACACTTAAAAATAGTTCAATTGATTTGATCTCATAAAAGTTAGAGAGAATACATGTTAAAAAAAAGCATACAAAAGCAAAAGACTAACTGGGGGCAGGAATTTACAAAAGAAATAATACAAACACATCATTTTTAAGAATGCAAATTCAAATAACAATGAGATTATTTTTCAACCATCTGATTGGCAAAAATTATAAACATTGAAAAATGTCCAGTGATGGTGCCAGAGTGGAGAAATATATACATTTTGTTGAGAGGTAAACTGGTATGAACTTCTTGAAAGACAATCTGCTAACATGTATCAAAATTATAAAGGATTTTAGCATTTTTTGTAATATATAATAGAGAAAACAGTGAACAAAAGTACATAGATAGTCTATTTCTTGTAATATCTACTAAAGACAGCACTGAGTAATTGTTAAGAATGTTCACTGTAGTTTACTACTATAGTAGATAATCTAAGTGTTCAATAGGTACTATTTGTTGAATTTTTATTAAAAGCCAAACATAGTGCTAAACAATTTTTGGTCTATTTAGAGGCTTAGAGGATTTACATAACTTTAACAGATTTACCAGCCAATAAATTACACAACCAGTCAAATCTAGATCTATCTGATCGAGACTTATTGGCTTAGAGATGCACTCCGTTAGAGTGCATCTAAAGGATGCTGTTTGAGTCCTTTCCTAAGTGAAACCCTGTTGAGTGGAGTGTACACTGAAGAATTTCTGCAGACTCCAGGTACCTTTGCTGTGGTGATTGCTTCAGGACTCTCAAAGAAGGGTGGGTGGGAAACTCTGCAGCTACAATGCACAGAGTCATGTTACATATAATTAGAGGGTGTAGTCTTAGATTCTAGCTTCATAAAATCATGAACATACTGAAAAAAAAACTTACTGGCTTGAACAAAGCAGATTACAGAATAATATATATCATGACTCTATATACACAAATAGGTATTATGCACTCATCAATCTGGGAAGAATATATATCAAATTGTTAAGGTTATCAATGCTTTACATTTCTGTCATATATTTCTGAATTGCTTGATTATTTTTAATGAGTTTGAACTTTTTTTGAATTTTTTTATACTAACATGCCAATTTTAGGTTGTCTGAGGAGGAGATTTGATTTTCCACACTTTTTTTTTTTTACCAGAAAGATAATCAGCATTCCCATATTGAAAATAATGCCAATTAAAACCATAAGGTACTATTTTTGTCTGTTACATTCATTTTCAAAAAATCTAATAATGAATGAGGGTTCAAAAAACAGGCATGCTCATAATATATTTTGAGACATAATCATGATTGTAAGTGGTTCTAATTTAATATTTTTATATATTTTTTACTCAGTACATGTACATTTTATAATTTAAATTTTTTAAAAAGACAGATGTTACCAGGTTACAGAAAAATCAACAAAAGAAATATGTTCAAGTGAAAAATTTAGTACCCAGCTGACTTTCATTTTTTGCATAAAGCATTGACTTATTCTGGGTGAGTTGCACTTTTTGGATTTAGTCAGGAACTTGTGGCCGAGCTTCAGAACTGGGCAGCACTACTGGTTCTGCTGCACAGAGGACCAGGGTGAAACTGTCCCTGGCAGACAGGGAACATGTTCACTGCGTGGCTCATCTGTTATAGTTAGCACAGTAACCTGCGCCTTCCCAGGACCTCCTGCCCCACCCAAAACTTAGATGTACAGCTGGTCACCTCAGAAGCTGCCTCCAGTGTCCCAGTCCAGACCCTCAGTCACCTTCCTCAGCATGTGTTAGTCTCATAATTGCACAGACATTTTCACCCTGAAATAACATTAACTTCTAACACATTGGTTCTCAAGCCATAGTATGAGTGGAATCACTAGGAAGCCTTGTTAAAACACAGATTTCTAGGCCCCACCTTCAGAGTTTCTGATTTGGCAGTTCTGGGGTAGAACCCAAGAATTTGTTAAAGCTGCCAGAATGCAATATATGAGAAATGGGTTGGCTTTTACAATGGGGATTTATTAGCTTACAACTTAAAATTCTAAGGCTATGAAAATGTCCCATTTAAGGCATCAACAGGTCCATACCGTCTCTGAAAAACTTTCCTCAGTCAGTAGCAAATTTAAGGCCACTGTCTGCTGGTCCTTCTCTCCCAAGTTTCTTTGCTCCTGCCTTCAGTGGCTTCCCCTCTCAGCTTCTCTGGTGCTCTTCTCAGTGAGCCTCTCTTAATTTCATCTCTTAGTTTCTGCTCATGCTTTATTCTCTTGTAAAGGACTCCAGCAAGAATGTCATGGCCACCATGAATGAGACTGGTTCCACCTCAACAGAAATAGCCTAATCAGAAGATCCCACCCACAACAGGTCTGCACCCACAGGAACGTATTAAAACGACATAGCCTTTTCCAGGACAGATACCAGCTTCAGACTACCACTCCAGGTGATGCAATTTCTGCTGGTGGACACTCTGAGAACCTCTGTTCAAGGCTGACATGGAAGATCTGTGGGTATTTTTCCTCATTTAATTTATCTGGCATATGGACACAGTTAATAAGTAGTGGATCTTGTTTTTATTATGGTAATCACCCACCATTGCGGTTTTCGATCATTTCACCTTCCACTGTGATGAACAACCAGTGGCCTACACACCTGCTACTCAAACTGTGGTCCCCATATCAGAAACAATGACACATCTGAGATCTTATTAGAAATGTAGGGTCTTGGAGTGCGAGGGTAGTTCAGTGGTAGAATTCTCACCTACCATGTAGGAGGCCTGAGTTCGATTCCTAGTCCATGCACTTAACAAACAAACCAACAAAAAGCAAACAAAAAACAATTCAACAAATGGTGCTGCAATAAGGGGATACTTACATGGAAAAAGAGTGAAATGTGACCTGCCATACAGCATACAAAAAAAATACAAAACAGAAAGCTTTCACCCACATTATTGAATGAGAATGACCCCCAGGTGATTTGCATACACATTAAAATTTGAAAGGTGTAGGACTGTATTTTCACAACTCTTTTTCCACCTCAAGTCCAAGAAATTTAGCCTGATTCAGGGAAGAATTCCATTGTTAGGCGCCCAATGTCATTTCTAATATGGTGGGGTATTTTTGTATCATTTCCTTTTGTTTCTGGAGCAGGAGTCTGCAAACGTTTTCTATAAAGGGCCAGATAATGACATATTTTAGAATTTGTGGACTCTATGGCTCATAGCTGCTCAACAGTGCAGTTGTAGTATTAACAAAGCAAATGACCATAGACCATGCAGACATGAATGTGTGTGACTGTGTTCTAGTAAACTTTTATTTACCAAAAAACAAGCAGTAACCAAATTTGGGCTGCAACTCCTGTCTAGAGGCAGTAGTGATGCTGCCTGTACCAATGATCACCAAACTTGGTTCACAAGAGCTGAAGAGTAAAAGATATTGGAATCTGAGCTGATGACTTCCTAGGTGGCAGCATGATAGAGTAGTTCACAGCTCTACTGACACATTAGAATGAAATAATTCCAGCTTTTTAAAAGTGCTGATACCAGGACCCACCATGAAGTTATTAAATGAAATCCTTGGAAAGGTAAAGCCTAGTATTTGTATTTTAAGAAAAACATCTTGTTTTGCCTGGGACTGAGGAGTTTCCTGGGATACACTAAAACCCCAGCAACTCAAGGCTAGCCAGGCATATTGGTCACCTCAGAAGCTGTGTAGCATGGTATGAAATTGCATCCCAATTAAAGTTGGATTCTTTCTTTTATGTCCTAGAGAAAGTTTCTTAACTTTATGACCCTTTATTTCTTCCCTTTTAAAATGAGGATAAGCTTGCTTAAAATGCAAGGGAGGATTCAATAAGCTACTACCTTTAAAGTACTTTGTGTAACACCTAACATGGAACAAATATTTATTTTTAAAGTAGTCAGAAGTTCTTTGGGCAATTTTAAACTTAACTTGACTACAGTACAATTAAAAAGAAAAACAATTAAACCTCTAGAGAAGCCTTAAACATAACTTTCAAAAATAAAATATGTGTTAATCCACATGGACAAAGAGAACAGAAGTGTAGATGATAACAGATAAGAATTGGCTATAAAATGGAAGTATAATAACATATTTAGTGGAGTAGAAAAAGCTGCAACCCAAAGTATGTGTGGGAGACATCTCTGAGAAGCACATCGGTTTGCTCCTGACAATAAGGATTCTGGTAAAATGGAGGAGTGAAATGAGACTGAGCTAAACCATGAGATTGGCTGACAGTCTGTATATGGAGCAGACAGACTTCCAGTGTCTCTCTCTATCACATGGGGATGGATGGCACCCACATATAGTATGACTGGAAAACCTCAACCCACCTGAGACAGGAGTTTGCAGTTCCATTCACTTAGACTTAAAAAGGAAGTGGTTTGTGGTCCAGGAACATCAAGTATAATAAAGAGAAAGATGAAATATGAGACTGAAGAAGTCTCCATATAAATGATATGGACCCTGCAGACCCTTCCTTGTCCCCTGCCAAAAGCTTGCAGTTATGCTATTCTTCCCAGACAAAAGATTGAAAAATTTTGTTGGAGAAACTAAATGTCCTTGTATATTATACTAATTTCCATATTAACAAGTAAGAGTCACCAAATAAATTAAATTTGTCCCCTGAAGATCACTGTGCAGTGAAGGCATTCCCCTCAGATGCTCAAGAAAACACATTCTGTTTTAAATATGTGTGAGCAATATTTTGATTTGCTAAAGCTACCAGAATGCAATATACCAGAAACGGAATGACTTTTAAAAGGGGGAATTTATTAAGTTGTAATTTTACAGTTCTAATGGCATGAAAATGTCCAAACTAAGACATCCAGGAAAGATACCTTGATTCAAGAAAGGCTGATGGGTCCAGAACACCTGGGTCAGCTGGAAAGGCACATGATGATGTCTGCTAGCTTTCTCTCCCCATTTTATAAGGCTTCCTCAGTGGCATTTTCTTTCTGCATCTCCAAAGGTCTCTGGCTGTATGGGCTCTGTCAGTACTTTTCAAAATGGTTCACTCCAAAAGGGCTCCAGTAAGCAACTGCACCTTGAATGGATGGAGACACATCTCCATGAAAATCACCTAATCAAAAGTTATCACCACAATTGTGTGGGTCACATCTCCATGGAAACAATAAAAAGATCCCACCCAGCAATATTGAATGAGGATTAAAGAGCGTGATTTTTCTGAGGTACATGACAGTTTCAAATCAACACAGTAACCATATGGGTAATTATAAATACCAGTATTACTGTATTTATTTTTTGTATGTAATTTCACTCTTTACTTCTTACAGATACTAAAATTCAAATGCATAAAAAACAATGATAAATCTATGGTAGGGACACAATGTACAAAGATGTAATTTGTAAAAAGTACAACAAAAAAGTGAGGAAACAGGTGTTTAGGAACATAGTTTCTGTATGCTACTGAAGTTAAGTTGGTATCAAAATAAACTGAATTGTTACACACTTAGGATGTTAAGTCTAAGCCCCAAGGTAACCACAGAGAAAATACATGGAAAATATATACAGAAGGAAGTGAGAAAGGACATAAAAATGTACACTACTTGGTTTCAAACAAATTTAAAGTAGGTATGAATGGAAAAATTTTGAGACAAAAAAGATGTAAGATTTACAAAGACAAAATAGCAAAATGCCAGAAATCCTGCATTGTTGATAACTACTGTAAATGTAAATGGATTGTATTCTCCAGCCAAAAGTCAGAAATAGGAAGAATGCATAGAAAAGCATGACCTGATTCTATGCTGTTTACAAGATACTCATCTTAAAGTCAAAGACACAAATAAGAAAGAATTGGGGCAGCATGCTACATAAATAATAACCAAAAAAGAGGAAAGGCAACTATGTTAGATAAAATAGACATTACATCAAAAACTATTACAGGGCACAAAGGACACTTAAAAAGGAAGTGGTTTGTGGTCCAGGAACAATTGATGAAAAGGTCAAATCAACAAGACACAACAATTATAAACAAATATACACCTTGCAGCAGAGCCTGAAAATATATGAAGCAAATATTGACACATTTGAAGGAGAAGTAGATTGTACCACATTTATAGTAGGAGACTTAAATACACACTTTCAAGGATCAATAGAACATCTGTACAGAAGATCAATAAGTAAATACAAAAGTTGAATGATGCTACAAACAAACTGGACCTCAGAAGCATATATAGAATACTTCACCCAACAGCAGCAGAGCACCCATTCTCTCTTGCATCTGGGTCAATCTCCAAGATAGACTGCATGGCGACACAAAACAAATCTCAATAAATTTAAAAATATTGAAATCCTCTCCTCTGACCACAGTGTATCTTCTACAGCCATAATGTATATCTTCTCCAACAATAGAAGAATGAAGCTAGAAATCAAAAACAGAAGAACTAGAAAATTCACAAATATGTGAAAGATAAATGAAAGTCTTTAAAATATTTTTATCGAAAAATATCCACACACATATATGTTATACAATCAATGTCTCACAATTTCAACACATAGTTGTAAATTCTTCATGATGATCCATTTTTAGAACATTTGCATCGCTCCAGAAAAAGCAATAAAAATTAAAAAGAGAATTCATATGTCCCATACCAATCTACCCAGTTTTTACCTGTTATCTCCCCCTATTATTTATTTGTTTTTTGTCCTTACTTTTTTTTACTCAACTGTCCATACCCTGGATAAAAAGGAGCATCAGATACAAGGTTTTCACAATCACACAGTCACTTTGTAAAAGCTATATAATCATACAGTCTTCTTCAAGAATCAAGGAGATTGTATTCTACTGGAATACAATTCAGTTTTAGGTACTAGATACTCCAATAAACCATAAACTAAAAAGGGATATCTATTTAATGTGTAATAATAACTTCTGGGATAACCTCTAAAATCTATTTTAAATCTCTCAGCCACTGAGACTTTATTTTATCTCATTTCTCTCTTCTTCCTTTTGTTCAAGAGGCTTTCTCATTCTCATAATGCCAGGTTGCAGCTCATCCCCAGGAATCAAGTCCCACATTGCCAGGGAGATTTACACCCCTGGGAGAAATTACACACTTTTAAACAACCAATTGGTCAGAGAAGAAATCACAAAGGAAATTACTAAATATCTTGAAAAATCAGTGTCAACAATTTACCAGGAACAAATTATCAACATTTTAAATAAATACTAGATCAGTGCAGTGCATTGTTGAGCCAAATTGGAGCCCAAAACTAAGAGAAAGATCACAAGTACAGATCCCAACTTTATTTGAAATGCTAATATTTGTTCAGCATGAATATTTTGGCATTAATTTTTCTTTAAATAGTGCATTTAAATATTATTTACCTTGATTAAATAATCAATAAATATAATTCACCATATTAAAGAAGTAAAAAGAAAAACTACAGTACCATCTCAATGGTACAAGCATTTGACAAAAGCCAATCCATTCCTCATAAAAACTTTAGCATACTAGCAACATAAGGGTACTTCCTCAGTTTGATAATGGGTGCCTATGAAAAATCTTTCATTAACATCATACTTAACAATGAAAGATTGGATGCTCTACTGCTAAGATCAAGAACAAAACAAGGATCTCCATTCTTACCATTCCTATTCAAAATATGGACAGTTCAATACAGGGCAATAAGATAAGGAAGAAAACTAAAAGCATCCAGATTGAAAATGAACACTTAAATCTGCCTTTATTCTCAGACAACATGATCATCTATATAGAAAATATGATGAAATTTAGAAAAATGCTAATATTTGTAATAAGTTTAGCAAGTTGTAGAATACCATATCAAAATAGGAAAATCAATTGCATTTCTATGTTCTAGAAGCAAACAACTAGAAATTAAAATAAAAAGCACTACCATTTAAATAACATTAGAGATAAATCTGACAAGAGCTATGTAAGACATCAACAGATAAAACTACAAAACAATGCTGAGAGAAATTAAAGAAGGCATAAATTAATTATCATGAATGGGAGGACTCAATATTGTTAAAATGTCAGTTCTCCTCAAACTGATCTATAGATTTAATGCAATCCTAAGCAAAATTCTAGCTCTTATTTATTTTTGTAGAAATTGACAAGCTGATTCTAAAATTTATATGGAAATTCAAATAAGGGACTTGGAAAATATCGTTGATGGGTTCACAATACCACCACATTCCACAAATCCACAGTGAATGGGGCTGCATGGAATTATGCAGCTTTAATATCTTTCAAATGATCCAATGGAACATTTGAAAAATTAAAACTAGCTATAGAGAAATGAATTAGATATTCATTAACTACATGAAAACAATAATTTAGATACCTGTTACCTATAGGAAAAGCAAAAAGTTGCTCAAGAAAGGAAATATAATCCTAATACATCACTTGGTTCTTCAGAGAATATTTGCAGAATCATATTAATGTGATAGTAAGTCTTAGGTGTCAACTTGACTAGGGTATAGTGACCAGTTATTTTATCAAACACTATTCTAGGCATTGCTGTGAAGATACTTCCAGATATAGTTGATATTTACAAACAATCAGTTGGCTTTAAAAAAAAAGGAAATTACCACTGAAAATGTGAATGGGCTTTGTCCAATAAGTGGAAGACCTTAAGAGCAAAAATCAAAGTTTCCCTTAGAAGAAGAAATTCTGCCTCAAGATGGCAGCATAAAAATTCTTGAGTTCTTGGGCTGTTGACCTTCTCTATGAATTTTGGACTTGCCAACCCCTGTAATCATGTGAGCCAATTTTTTACAAGAAATCTCTTAATAGATATACATATATCCCATTGGTTCAGTTGCCTTAGAAAAACTGAATACAAATGCAAATGTTGACAACTGTTTTATAATTCTATTGGAAGGATAAAGGAAGGGAAGATTTGGAGAAGTGAGCTTAGATTAAGAGAGCTAAATGCTCAGTTACTATAACAGGAAGTCATTAGATAGGATCTAGAAATAATAAATCAAAACAAAATATATCAGCATATCATTTTAAAAATAAAAGTAAATACTAGAAAAGAAAAACCTGCTAAATATGTTCAAAGAAAATATCTCGAGGAGTGAGACTCAGTAGAGGGGTGGAGAGTGCATCTGAGACCACTGCTGCTATTATTTTCATTTTCAGCTTCTGAGTACTTTTATCTTTAACCTTATGCATGTATTTATATTGATAAAAATTAAAAAAAGAAGATTTAAAAATTTAAAACCATCAAAAATAACAATAATTATAAGTAAGGTGCATTCTTAGCTTCCTCACAGTTTCAGATATAATTCTAGCTATCTGCTCTCCTAATCCAAGATCTTAATTCAACAGTCAAGCAAAAATCATCAAGTGGACAGACCACAGAAAATGAAATTGATCATGCTACATGCTGTTCATCCTCAAATTTGAGTGCTTTGGTGTACATTCATCATTTTACCTATTTTAAACTAGTTGTAAGTTTATGTAGGTAACTTGACTGTGAAATGTGGCTTCGACAAAGTTCCTGAAAGCTTTAGTCGAAATCAAATCAGTGATTAATTTTTTCTACTGCATTCAATTACAGCAAAATGTTCTTCAATAGTTAGCAAAGTACTAACCTGACTATCTCTCTTTTTAACAAAAAAACCTTTTTTTAAAAGGCAAATGAGAGAGGCAAATGAGAAATATAGAAGTAAAAGACAAAAGAGAAAGCCATTTTCTCCCCCTTCTTATACTAACTTTTATACAAGTACAAAGAATGTGAAAGTTAAACAAAAGGTTATATCTCTCATGTCCACTAAACACAATGTCTCAGACCAATCAACTGGAACTATCACCATTTAAAAGAGGAGACCCCCAGATACGAATTCAGACAGGCTGGCATTCAAACAGAGCCACATCTGCTGTGGATCAATGGACTATTTGCAGGTTTGAAATGGCTTCAATTCTAATCACAAATTTGAGCTGGGAAATAACTATAAAGTAATTAAAAGATAAAAAGTAGCAATTACAGCTAGCATTAATTAAAGTTGTCATTTATTCATTTATTTCACAAATATGGATTAAATGCTTATTTTGTACTAGGTTTTATTCTAAATTTTGGGGATCTTGCAGTGGACCAGACAGATGAGAACTTCATTACTGTGGAGCTTTTGTAACAGTAGGAGGAGTGTAATATTAAAAATAAGCTGATATAAGGCATGCCAGGTGAGAAGTGCTCTGAATCATAAAGCAGACTGAGTGGATGGAAAGTTGGGGTGGCATTGTTCTATCTCATATAAGGTAATCAAGGGAAGGCCCCAATATGGAGACTTTTGAACAACCACTTACTCTGACCAATCTTTGTCCAGACACACTTTCTTCAACCTAAAACTACCAAATGAACAACTCCAGCCCTTAAAAACCATATAAACATCTTTCCCAAAGTCCCACCTTTGAGACACCCCTAAGACTGTCAAGATGGGGTACCCCTTTGTTCAGCAATTTGAATAAACCACCTTTGTATGATTGGCATGTTTCCTTGGTGGTCTTTATACAGGATCTTGACAACTGAGACTTGTCAGCAAATAACTGTATATAATACAATCAGACTGGATGATATCACCTAAAGATTAGTAGAAATGAAGATGGTGAGAGCTCTGAGGAGGGAGTCCTGGGGCATGACAGGGATTAGAAATCTGTTCCCCAGATGAGGAGGACAAGCAAAAACAAGAGAAGGGTCAGGGAAAAACAAGAGAGTTGTCCCAGAAGCTAAAGGGTATTTTAATCCTTACTCTTAAAAAAAGATCAGCTCTGGAAATTTAACAAAAGCACATTTGAATAAAAACAAAATGGCTAAATAAAAGTTGGCTGATTAGTATTCAGAAATCAGTGAGTCATTGTGCTGGTTTGAAATGATGCATGTACTCCTAGAAAAGCCATGTTTTAATCCTAACTCCATTTTGTAAAGGCAGCCATTTCTTTTAATCCCTATTCAGCATTGTATGTTTGAAACCATAATTAGATCATCCCCCTGGAGATGTGATTTAATCAAGAGTGGTTGTTAAACTGGATTAGGTGGAGGTGTGTCTCTACCCATTTGGGTGGATCTTGATTAGTTTATGGAGTCCTATAAAAGAGGAAACATTTTGGAGAATAAGAGAGATTCAGAGAGAGCAGAACCACATAGCCATGAGAAGTAGAGTCCATCAGCCAGCGACATTTGGAAATGAAGAAGGAAAATGCCTTCCTGGGAGCTTTGTGAAGGGAAGCCAGGAGAGAAAACTAGCAGATGATGCTGGGTTCCCATGTGCCCTTCCAGCTGACAAAGAAATCCTGACCATGTTCACTATGTGCTTTCTCACTTGAGAGAAAGAGACCCTGAACTTCATCAGCCTTCTTGAACCAAGAATCCCTGGATGCCTTAGATTGGACATTCCTATAGACTTGTTTTAATTGGGACATTTTCTCAGCCTTAGAACTGTAAACTTGCAACTTATTAAATTCCCCTTTTAAAAAGCCATTCCGTTTCTGGTATATTGCCTTCCAGCAACTAGCAAACTAGAACAGTCATCAAATAAGCAAAAGGTGAATAAGATGAGCCAAAACTCTCTGACCTATGGTCCTCAATGCCTAGAAATGATCTGAGAGAGTTTATTCAAATATTTAATTCTAAATAAAGTGGTATCACTTAGAAATATTTCTTGAATCACCAAAGTTGAGGCTAAGGTTCTTGTCTCCCTTCCTACTTTATTGATTATTTTCTCAGCTACATATTCCTCTTATTCTCCTTCAGTCTTATTCATCTTTCTCTTTAATCAGCCTTCCTTCTCTAAAGTATAATCTATGTCCATTCATTTTATGACACTGTCAGTGATGGAGTTGGATTTAACATAGGCAGGCCCAAAGCAAGGGAGCAGGTAAAACCAAAAGGATGCTCTAAAGAAAACAAAAATTTCACACTAAATATACAGAGGACTTGTCCAGCACAAATCTTTTAGCCATGTATGGATAATATAGGTGAAAATCATCTAAGGTTAGAATTGGATGGGTCCTCGGAGATAACCTAGTTTAAAGACACCTGTGCCATTTTATAAATGAGAAAGTGAATCACAGAGAAAGTAACCAATATGCTTAAAATCATTGAGCTAAATGGAGGAAGATATGGAATAAGCCTGTTGCTCAGTCTAATACTATTTTCTATAAACTGGAATAATATTAGAAGTATTAACTTCAAATAATATAGACAATAGTATCCTTCTTTTTGCAAAAGAAGTTTACTTTCTTATCTAAACCAAAACTGCATGCTAAACCATTTCAGTTGCTTAATGTGTTACCATGAATCATGAATTTTCCATTCTAAGAAAAGGGAACATCTCTTGCTTATTTTAATATTTCCAGAACATAAAAGGGATGTTCAATTAATATGTAAAAATCCAAGCAAAAAATACAATGAATAAAACTGCCAGAATAGTATCCACTTATTAGGAGTTTGAATTCAGTGAGTTACAAACTTTAATACAATTTGTGACTCACAGTTTAAAAGTTAGCTTTTTCCCAAACCTGGAAAAATGTTTTATAGACACAGCTCCAGGTTGAAATTATGTCCAAATCAAGATGAATGTCATCTTAAACAATGCTAGAATTGAATTATATATTTAAAATTGCCTTTTATAATGGAACAAAATTTCTTTTTACCATATACTATTTTGGTAACATACCCTTAATATTTTCCTATCATTGATTAGCATTTTTTGGCTTGTCTTTGAATCTATAAATTTTCCCTGGATTTTCAAACCTTGGGAATCTTCACAAAATATTCAAACTGGAGGGTGCACAGGTGGTTCAGTGGTAAAACACCTGCCTTTCATGCGGGAGACCTGGGTTTGATTCCTGGACCATGCACCAAGAAAATCTAAAAAATAAATTAAAATATTCAAATAATTTTTGAATATTTTAATTTGTATGTATGGGATACCTTGGTGAACAACCCTATGAAGTTTTGTCTTCATTTGTTATAAAAATATAAGAACACTTACATTTTACTAAAAGTTCTTAGAGGGCACATAGACCAATTCCTTTATTTTACTTTTTATCAAATCTAGCTGACTTTCTATTCGATCTTTATAAAGCCATGAAGGGTGAAATTTCAAGCTTACTCTTAACTATACAATTATAATATATTCTTTATACGTTAAGCTATTATTGAAAGGGTGTAAGGGCAACTTTAAAGATA